>NC_030679.2:97855186-98026681 GCF_000004195.4 Xenopus tropicalis
CATTCAGAGCACAGAGGTTTAAGTGTAACCTTAGTTCTACTGTGTGCAGAGGAAAAACTCATTAGTGATAGGTATGTGGGCAAAAGGAAAACATCACTGATAACATTTTCAATGTTACCAAATTATTTATTACAGAATTACCAGTTTATATCTGCTTGTTAACAAACACTATCCATTTGTTCAGTCTGGTCATTAATTAACTGAATGGTGGTCACTTCAGCCTCAGACACATAGGGCAAATATATTTTTATGGCTCAGTCCTAGGGTTCATAATTAAATCACAATGGATCAACACATGGCTCTAAGGAGAAATTCTTTTGATAAATGTAATAGAAGGAGTTAGAACCATTATAGGCATCTCTTATCACAGAAATAGGGTGATAAGCTACCATTTACCTACACTTCTGTGTATAGGTATGATATTGTTCTGCCATAGACAGGAAAGTAACTGGCATGGACTCTCAATGAGGACTGGCACTTTGATTACAGGATTCGCTCAGAGATGACTGAGCTGATAAACAACATTTGTATGCCATAAGCCTAAAACTGGAAGCCATAAAGGCTATACAATGTACAGTGGCCTATACTCCTCCTTCTCATATTATTCCCTTCACTGGCTTCTTACTCACAAGCAGGTTGTGGCCAATAACATTCTGTTAAAAGACCTTTCATTGCGATCTGACCTTGCTAAGTACGTATCCATGTACATGGGCCAAATGAAAAGAAAACCAGCATTCTTAATTGGAAAATCCAGCCTACTGGTGTTAAAATTATACACGATGTGTTAAAGGGAATTGACACACACAACAGACATATGTTACATGAAAAAAAAATCATATTTATAATTTAATCTGGCTACCCTTTTGACGCTGTTATTTACATACTGCTGAAAGATTCCATTGCTGATGCCTTTAACAAGATCTGAATGGTGAGTAGGCGTTGAAAAATATGTATTATTAATGTGTCTGTGATATATGTGTATTCCTCTTACTGCATGCTTCTTGAAGATCAAGCGATTACAGCTCATGCTTGAGCATGGTCACGACTAAGCTTTTTTATAAGAGAGCTCATAACTGCTCGAGTGCATTTAGCACATGACTGGAACAGACAGCTGCATTCTACAGACCTGCAGTTTTCTAACACACAAATACAGAAGATTCTGTAACTCCCTGCCAAGCTAATTTAGCAGCTTTTGTATTTTTTCTGTAGCTACTGAACACATCAGCCTCTGCATTTCTCTCCATACCAAATACATCAATCTTTGCATCTCTCTGACAAACACATCAATCTCTGCATTGATCACCTGCAATCACCGCCTCTATGTATTTCTCCCATCTAAATAATATTATATCCTGCAGCCCCTGTTTTTATTCATCAGCCTCTGCACCTCTCTAAAATCCAAAGACTTCGAACTGTGCAGCTTTCTCTTCTGCCCACATTTATATCAGTCTTTGCCCCTCTTACCCCCAATAAGCCCCCCTGTGCATCTGTTTTCCAAACAAATATACCACCAGACTGTATTACTAGAAAGTTACATCATTCTTTGGGTCCTCTCACTTTTAAGATAATTTAAGATAAACATTTAAGATAAACTGGTTACATTCACATCCACAAAGTCTCTGGTTACACAATAAATATTGGACACATGCTGCTTTATTATGGTGATAAATACTGGCAATCATTGCTTTGCTAGGGGCGCACATTTCATGTTTACATAATGCCCACTACAAGGCCAGTGATAATTAGAGGAATAATGAGCAATGTTCAGCCATTTATATATTATATATAAGAGCTCTTTCCATAATTTGGATTCTTAGTTAAAGCATCCTTAGTTAAAAATAGAGGATGAAAATCCTGACAGACTGAGCATTATTTTCAGTAGAAAACTTGCACAGGAAAGAACGTGCCCTTTTCTCTAGCACTAAGTAACAGGTGAGTTTTGCACAGAGACGCATCTTAATATAGAACACATTTAGCTCATATACTAGGGTTCAACAAACCCACTGTTTTTATTGGGATTTGCTAAATCCCAGACTTTTTTTGTTATATCTGCATTACTAAAATCCTTATATGTGATATAATGTAAGCATTTTTTTAATGTGATAATATAGATTATATAAAGTAATAAAAGATACTGATAACATAACTGAAACATGAGAACATGTCTGAAACAGAAATGAACATGTCTATCGGGAATACTGTGCAAATACACTCAAAGTTTAACATGCTGATTTGTTTCACAGATGGCCATATTTTTTGGGGGGGCAAATAAGTCCAAATCTATAGTGGATGCTCAATATTATTCAGTCAACATAATTTATGCAGTTTCTTATATTTAGAGCAAAAGTTAATTAAAGACAGCTCATCCGTAAGGCCAGGCAAAAAGTCCATTGACTGCTGGGGGTCTCATGTGTACCTCACCTCATACAATTCAGCAGGCAGATTTTTTTAGCTAACCTTTCTTTTTACTGCGTTGAAAGAAAGGTTAGCTACTGAGTTGAGTGGAGGGCAGTTTAAGTAGGATTTTCTTTACCGCCCCTGAATAATTAACTCATCTTTAACTTTAAACTTGAGACACAAGCAACAGCTGGGGTAAGGAATGGGCTCATTAATACACAGTTCTTGACCCTTTACCTGCCATGTATTGTTAAATGGACAGAGCTGAAACAGAGAATCGGTCTATGGTTTACTGTTATCCTCAAGCATAATGCCAGTGACAGGTTGCAGTTAGGTGTGCACGTGCGTGCATGAGTGGGAATACAAAAGGCTCATTCCATGCAGCTGTTGTGCTGATTGGTGGTGCTTGGGTCGGTGCAAGGCTCACCTGGGAGCTGCAGTGTTAGTACCATGTCAGCACTGTGAAAGTGACTTGCTTGTGCTGAGCTCGGAACTTCCAGCTGTCCCTGTCAGCTCGGCAATGACATTGCTGTACGTTTGGATTTGCTTGCCTGTCTCAAACATTGTGGACATCTGTTTTATTTTCGAGATCTTGTCATATTTTATTCAGCAGTGCAGAGTTGCCATTTATGACAGGCATCAGTAACATCACTCCTCTCTCAGACATGCCTGACAGCCATTGCCTCTGAAAGGCCCCAACTCTCATAAAATGCCCATCATTCCTGCCATATGTAGACCTATTAGGCTTTTCATCAGTGACCCTGTTAGCCCCATATACTATACTGGGCCATGGCCTTTACTAGCAATCCCAATATTCTGTATACATAAGAGTATTGTTTCACCTTAATATTGCTGCCGTGGCAAAATTGCCAAATATGCCTACGTGCCTCTCTCTGCCGACCTCTTCAGAATCAGACAAATCCAGCGTGGTCTAACACAGGCCACACTCAGTATAGTCAGAAACCTACAGTTATCTGCACAATGCCGCACACAGTGGTCAAAGTGCAAAAAAATGGCAGATTGTGGCCTCATGTGCAAGATACAGCATACAGATGCTGTTAATGGTACCATGAATAAAATACACAGTTATTGGGAATAATTTAACTTAACCCAAGATATATACAGTATATGTTGTCTGTACTAAGCTTTTATGTTTCATGGTGTGTAATATAAAGGGATTGTTAATCCAAACATAAACTTTTGCCCAATGGAGAAAAAGATAAATTTACCATAACAAACTGTCAATGGTTTTAAAATGATTCATTAATATTATTGATACTGAAAGCAATATATACTGTTGGTTCTGACTATTTAAACAATGTAACAAAAGTCTCCTCCAGCCAAGACTCCATTTCAGTGCCTCTACTCAGGGGTCTTTTAATCAGCTGGACTCGACCATATTGTTTTTTTCTTTCATTAGCAAAAACTTTATTTTTGGTTTTACAACCCTTTCATTGTCATAAAATGGGTTAAATGTTTCAATTTCAGGCATATATGAGAGTTCAAAAGCATGGCGCTTATTACACACATCTAAATGCGAGTAACACCAATGAAAATCTATTAGGCTAATGGCCCAAGGGGAGATTTGTTGCCCATGGTTAAATCTGTGCTACCATGGGCAATAATTCTCCAAAATCTCCACCAGCAATAAAGTAAATCGCCACTGGGAAATCATATTCATTTTCTGATGTCGCTCAAATTTTGCAGGTTTAACCAAGGGAGAGAAATCTTGCCATGTGTCATTAACCTTAGGAATCCATCTTGGTACAGTCATATAACAATGACTTGAAATTTACAGTTAAGTAATCCCAAACGCTCTAAAGGTGGCCATACACAGGCAAATTTTAGCTGCCAATTAGGCTTCTTCAGTCCAAGTCAGCAGCTTGGTGGTCATATCGGGGAAAGATCTGTTTGTTTGGCGACTTCACCGAACAAGATCTGGATCAACTAGCAGGTTATATATAGGCATTATTGGTTGAACGTGGTGGACGTACTGTACGTCTAATTTCAACCTAACTTACTGTGTTATTATGTTACTAAGAGCATTTTTCAATGGCCAGCTTCAGTCACGTAACTTAAAGGGCAATTATCTGAGAAGGCCAAATTATTGTAACCCCTTTTAACAGATATAGAGCCCTTTTCATGCATGGCTATACATATATACACACTACATATACAAGGGTAGGTTAATTGACTAGAAAGTGTCAATATGTTAGGCACCACCAGTGAATTAAAGGGCTGAGTTTTTTTTCTTCCGGCAAGTCCAGGAATGTGCCTATCCAAGCACTGTGTCTCCATCTCACCTGGATTTGCCACCAAACTCTTGCACCTATCTTCTGTCATTTTCTTTCAGTTTCTTCTAAGAACACTGCAAATAAATTTCATTCCACACCTCATTGATTAATTGGACTATAGGCTGGGTTTCAAGGGATATTAAAGAAAACATCCACCCCAAAATTTATTATAACTGGCCTTCAGGCTGGGCCCTTAATATGCAGTGCCTTAGAAGCCATCATCTCGGGTATGGTGAAAATGATTGCACTTTACTTATAGCAATAAAACCAAAAGACAAATGTTCTCTTTATCAAGCTAAAGAAATACACTACATTGGTTTTGCAAGATACTTGGTGCAGGATGCATCAATGTATTGATTAAATAATCTACCAGAGACAAACATTTAATTCTCCAAAGCATATCACAAAGACAAGAAAGAGATGCTAGGATAATTCAATTATCTTAATTAAGTAATAAAACTGAGCAATGAATTACATTAGGCCTGAGTGATTATAAGATACTTATTTCTTGCAAAAGAGATAAATAAGACTCCCTGTTGTATGTTATTCTATGGTGCTCATTGATCGAGTTATTTAGATCTCACCCTTAGGCTTTAAAAAAGCCACAGGCATGAGCACAATATACTGGCATCAAAATGGTACATGTGAGTGCTAAATATTCACAGACATTAGGGTAATTTTAATCTGTTCAGTCAGTGAAATCGTTGCAGTCCAAGGCATATCTAATTGAACATTAAAACAGGGATCAGGGGTTCTCATTGAGACACAACAATGCTCTTTGCATAAAAAAAATTAATCCATTGGACAGTTTGTAATACTGTTATGTGTGTCAAAGTGTTCCTATCTTTAAAAGTCATACCCTCTGGCATTCCTGGCTGAAAAATTGGGAAAATTTAGTCCATAATGGCAATTTGTCCAGACTACGCCAAGTTCAAGCCACCAATTCCACCCCAAGCTTTGCCTATATATTACAGTATCCCATCTCTTTCGCAAGCCTACAAACTGGGAAAATGAGTCTAGTGTGAGGTATGCAATTAATATCTGTTCTAAAAAAATTTTAGAATTTGTTTAATTATTCGGCATACTTTCCTTGTGAGGTATACTCTCAATGCATTCAGATCTAAAGGTGACCAAACATTGGCCAGCACTCCACAGTATCCAACTGATACCAGAACTGATCAGAACTGCAGCAGTTGTGGCACCTCTTGACTTCACTGCCAACATAATGTATCAACAGATGAGAAAATGAAAAGGAACCGGAGCTCATATTTACAACCACCTTGACATAGTGTATCAGAGAATGACATCTGGATGGTTTATGCCACTGATCCCCAACCAGTGACTTGGAAGCAACGTGTTGCTCACTACCCACTTTAAAGTTGCTCCCAGTGGCCTCAAAGTAGGTGCCCATTTTTAAATCTCTGCCATACACACGCAGGCAATATGGTCAAAATCAGCCAAACAGCCCATCCAGATCTGATCATTTATAGCCAGCTTCTTACACAAGATTTAGTCCATAAATCTGCATAACATCTGCATTTATTTCTGCTTTAGAGGTTTATTTATGCATATATAATATATGACAGTTTTTTCCCAAACCTATTAGGTGTACTTGAAATGGAAACATTTTAAAAAGTGAAACCTATCTTCCCTATATGTCCAAACCTACAGGGATACAATAAAGTAGGGGAATGTGGAAAATATAATATCCATGGTGTCATATAAATACTCTAGGAAAAAAATGTAATATTTTCAGAGAAAATAAATGCAGGGCAATAATGCAGCAAAGCCAAATGACTGACTGTCAGTGAGCATAAAGTTGCGTATCACAGACTGGAGGCTCACACAGCTAATGGGTAGTTATAGTGAGCAAAAGAGTATGTTTCGGAAAGCACAGATTCAATTTCATAGCATTAGGCACTGCTTTGTAACTAGTCATTTCTCACAATAAGGAAACATATCAAGCCAGCAAGTCACTGGGCTGCAGACTGGAATGCTATTTTCAGTTCATAACTAGATAACAAGATTCTGCTGGAGTCTGAGGTGTCCAAGGCCAGTTCTTTAGGTGATATCAGATGACTCCTATTACATTTTGTTCTCAAAACAACTGTTACAGCGAAAGTGCAGTATACTGCCAAAAAATGACCAGGAAGGGGATCAGCTGTGTGTCCCGCACATACAGAGAGTTACTATTGATCTCTACTCTGTCAAAGGCTAGGAAGTATATATATGTACATTTGAGGTAGGGTTGTTGACTTATCATTCTCTTAGTTCAGGAGTTCACAGGAGTCTAGAGACCATATCCATGAAACTTGAAAGTTTGGTCCAGCCTATCATACTACTCAGTCATAGGGAACATACCACAAAAGAATGGCAAAAATTGCAACAGGAAGGCATTATCAATCTGGATTTTTAGAGAGTTAGGGGTTTTAACTGCCTGGCAGTTTGGTGTAAAATGACCAAGCAATATCACTTAGCTGGCTCACAGCAACGGGCTCACCTGTGTTGCCTCACTGATAATTCAATTCTGGCCATAGGCTGACAAAACAAGGGAGTTCAGCTCTTGCTAGGGATGTAAGAGGCCTCAAGCTGCTGACAGCCTCAGGAGTTTGTAGTGACCCTAACTACAAATTATAACTGATATGATTAAAAAAAAAAAAATGTGCAAACATCAGAAGTAGTCATTTATAGGTTATAAATTACAGGAAGTTATAGGACTATAAAAGGACATTAGTGATAAATATTAGCATCCATTGAGTAAAGTCTCTTTACCCCTTGTAAACTGTCAGTTCCTGTTTAGTGCAGCAGTATATGCTGGCCCTTTATAAATGCTTGTTACTAATACTAATATTAATAATGCTAATAATAATAACTTTTTCTTTCTCTCACTGCCCTTACACACGTACATAATGCATATGCACACATCTATAAGCGCATTACATCACTATTGTAGGCCGAGCCAATCCTCATCTCATACACCATGTTGATTTAAATGTGGGGGTCATTTATAAACACTGGGTGCAGATTTGCACCTGGGCAGTAACCCATGGCAACCAATCAGAAGTGTGAGTTCATTGTTTTACCTGCAGCTTGCTGGTAAAATGTAATCACAGATTGGCTGCTATGGGTTAGGGTTAGGCTAATGTCAGACATGGCTACATGTGCCTGCACCCGAGCGTATCTCGTTCATTCGGGTGCAGGCACATGTAGGAGGCGTAGGGCAAAATTTTCAGCAAGCGCTTTTCCACTTGCCGAAAATATCCGCCCTACACCTTGTCTGGCATTAGCCTTACTGCCCAGGTGCAGATTTTCCCAGTGTTTATAAATGAGCCCCATTGAGTTCAGTTGAGTGAATTGCATAGGGCTAATTGGGTGGACCCACACCCAACATGAAACACACATTGTAACCCACTCAAACCCAATGCGACCTGTAATTGCTTTATTCAAAACCCGACCCACTACTAATTGGCATCATAAAACCTGAATTTGGGGGATGGTGGTAAATTCCTATCCGCTGGCAACCAAATAGAATTTGTAAGAGGTTGCAGTCCCCCTGGTTATGAAGACATTACTCATAATTATACATATCATATTTATTATGCATTAGCCCATGCTTGCATCCCTTCCCCTGACACAATGTTTCTTCTTTTGGGCAACAGTGGCATTTCCAAATTTCTTGTTACCACCCATATCACTACAAATATCATCCTCCCAGTTTCTGATGAATCCTGTAATCACTCTCCACTGCATAAACAGACAGAGCTGAGTCAGTTGTGGTATTATGAACAACTTGTGCTCCAACCCTTTTCCCCATAGGCTGCAGAGGGAGGTTTCCTGCAACAGACTCCTTTGACTTTTTTTTATTGCTCTCAGAGCTTCCCTTATTGTGCAGCGCAGCAGGTTGAGGAATATTATAAATAATGTTAATCTTTAAGCTTTGATCTCGCCATGGTAGCAAATGGGTTTTAAAGCCTCCCAGGCTGAACAATATCTTGTTATTACAAGATAGAATCTCCTTTGAACCACAATCGAAAGCAGCCAAACAAGACAAAAATGCCACAGTGGAATGTGCAAGCGATAGTGTTTAATAGGGGAGCAAAGTGCAAACATTCTTTCTGTTTCACAAATCTAATCTAACCAGGAACAAAATCACTATCCATTAGGATCATGTACATCCTTCTGTATTAGAGTTGATGCACGTGAGCGAGGACATGGTTGCTTCTTGACAGGATACCTGCTTCACCTCATTGCCCACAATGAACGGCCCTATAAGTTAAGGAAAACAATCAAATGTGTTTCTCAATGAAAACACTAAGGGTTGGACTAAACATGGCCAGTCCTTCTGTGGCTAATGAGTTATACAAAGGATCATGGTTTTTCAGTGCCGCTCCTATAAAGAGGCATGGTGGGGATCTTGCCTAGTGTGTGGCACTTTACCAGGGGCATTAAAAAGCTGTAAATGTGACTTCTTTTGTGCAGAGAGCCCTGGTTAGAACAAAATATATAATATATAAGTTAGGGGTCCCATTTCAGGCAGCAAGGGGTTTAGAAACACTCCTGTGTTCCTCTGCAATATGAGTTAAAAGCCTCCCACAGAACTAGCAATTTGCAATATAAACAGCTAGACCTAAATAATCTAGGCACTGATGCCAGGTTTTCATAAATATAAATATAATATATATAAATGTTGATCTTTAAAGGGGATACTTAACAGAAAATATCTATCTGTAAGATTGTAAGCTCTACGGGGCAGGGACCTCCATCCTCTTTGGTGTCTTTGACTCTTAACTTATTGCATCTGTATTTATCTTGTATCTATCTGTATTTATTGTTGTACTTTGTATTTATCTATTATTATCTTAATAATCCCCTGTTTGTATTAATGTATTCTACTGTACAGCGCTGCGTACATAAGTAGCGCTTTATAAATAAAGATATACATACATACAACATAATACTGTATATGCTTTACTCTAAATGTAAGCTTTGATGGGTAACAGTCTGGCAGTAGTCACTCAGGTACAATTTTTTACACATTTCAGAAGAATAACACAGGTCCTTAGGGGAACTGAACAATTATAGAATAATAAGGGGAATATCAACCCTACCTATTAAAAGAACACATTTTGACAACCGTAGTTTATGCACAAGTGATTCCATACAGTGACAAAGCAAATGTTAAGAATTCGCACAAATGAACCAAGGGCCATTTCATATATAATCTTTAATTGCCCATGAACAGTAGTTATGCCATTCTCTGCACGCTTGGACTAGCTTTGCAAAGACAAATGCTGTAATCTGTCTTTTTTTTTTACAAAAACGTGCGATATGACACTCCTTGCTAGGCCACCTGAAGCAGTCTACTATCCAACTTAGCCTTTAGGGCGATATTTACTGCATGTGCTGCAAACCAATCCATTCCCAGTTCTGTCATGAAAAGCTATGCTATCCCCACAATGCAGTAAATGCTACTGTTTCCACACTGTAATGCTGCCCTCTGGAGGACAATTAATACAAAATAAATAAAGACACCAGTGTACATGTGTACATATTTGTTAATAATATTATTCACATATACATATTAGATATACTGCATACAAATGCAAATATTTAATATAACCCTGTATCATATGCAGTTTAGAAACACAAATATATATATTTATTTTTGTCTACAATTATTCCTGCATCACCTATATATTATGTGTATCATATCAGCAATCTGACCTACTGACCTATAGCATCTGTATATGATATTGCCTACAGTAAACACTGAATCCTGTTATGGCATGTACTATTTTTATACCAAATTGGTTCTTGTGTTTATGTTTTTCAAAAGATTCTTCAGGTTTGTACTTTTCATATTATAAGCATCATATTAGCTATAAATCATATTATTTGGATGTCAGTTCTACAATGAAATTTATGAAACTCAAAGCAGTCATAATATTAATAAAATCTGTTTCATTATGTTATTTATACAGGCAATTATATATATATATATATACACACTGCTCAAAAAAATAAAGGGAACGTTAAACACAATGTAACTCCAAGTCAGTCACACTTCTGTGAAATCAAACTGTCCACTTAGGTAGCAACACTGATTGACAATCAATTTCACATGCTGTTGTGCAAATGTAACAGACAACAGGTGGAAATTATAGGCAATTAGCAAGACATCCCCAATAAAGGAGTGGTTGTGCAGGTGGTGACCACAGACCTCTTCTCAGTTCCTATGCTTTCTCGCTGATGTTTTGGTCACTTTTGAATGCTGGCGGTGCTTTCACTCTAGTGGTAGCATGAGATGGAGTCTACAACCCACACAAATGGCTCAGGTAGTGCAGCGCATGCAGGATGGCACATCAATGCGAGCTGTGGCAAGAAGGTTTTCTGTGTCTGTCAGTGTAGTGTCCATAGCATGCAGGCGCTACCAGGAGACAGGCCAGTACATCAGGAGACATGGAGGAGGCCATAGGAGGGCAACAACCCAGGAGCAGGACCGCTACCTCCGCCTTTGTGCAAGGAGGAACAGGAGGAGCACTGCCAGAGCCCTGCAAAATGACCTCCAGCAGGCCACAAATGTGCATGTGTCTGCTCAAACGGTCAGAAACAGACTCTATGAGGGTGGTATGAGGGCCTGACATCCACAGGTAGGGGTTGTGCTTACAGCCCAACACCATGCAGGATGTTTGGCATTTGCCAGAGAACACCAAGATTGGCAAATTCGCCACTGGCGCCCTGTGCTCTTCACAGATGAAAGCAGGTTCACACTGAGCACATGTGACAGTCATGTGTCTGGAGACGCCGTGGAGAACAATCTGCTGCCTGCAACATCCTCCAGCATGACCGGTTTGGCAGTGGGGTCAGTAATGGTGTGGGGTGGCATTTCTTTGAGGGGCCGCACAGCCCTCCATGTGCTCACCAGAGGTACCGAGATGAAATCCTCAGACCCCTTGTGAGACCATATGCTGGTGCGGTTGGCACTGGGTTCCTCCTAATGCAAGACAATGCTAGACCTCATATGGCTGGAGTGTGTCAGCAGTTCCTGCAAGACAAAGGCATTGATGCTTTGGACTGGCCCGCCCGTTCCCTAGACCTTAATCCAACTGAGCCCATCTGGGACATCATGTCTCGCTCCATCCACCAATGCCACGTTGCACCACAGACTGTCCAGGAGTTGGTGGATGCTTTAGTCCAGGTCTGGGAGGAGATTCCTCATCAGGAGCATGCCCAGGCATTGTAGGGAGGTCATACAGGCACATGGAGGCCACACACACTACTGAGCCTCATTTTGACTTGTTTTAAGGACATTGCATCAAAGTTGGATCAGCCTGTAGTGTTTTTTTCCACTTTAAATTTGAGTGTGACTCCAATTCCAGACCTCCATGGGTTGATAAATTTGATTTCCATTGATAATTTTTGTGTGATTTTGTTGTCAGCACATTCAACTATGTAAAGAACGAAGTATTTAATAAGAATATTTTATTCATTCAGATCTAGGATGTCTTCTTTTTGTGTTCCCTTTATTTTTTTCAGCAGTATATATATATATATATATATATATATATATATATATATATATATATATATGTTATATATAACATAATAAGGAGAGGGCACACACCACCAAAACAAAAGCTGCCTGGGTGCCGGGTAAGGTAGCCACCATATAAAGAAACAAAGGACTTAATGTGCAAAAAGGACTTAATGTGCAAAATCAACGTTAAGAATTTTTTTAAAAAAATTTCTGCAAATCCTGTGAGTGCTGAGTCCTTTGTTTATATATATATATATATATATATTTAGATATATCATACTATCATTTAAATATATACACATTGTATGGCAAATTTAATTGCCAGGTGGAGTGTGCAAACTACACTTTTTTGGACGCAAATCTGCATGCTTTTCCCCACAAAGCAGCATTTTTTACAATAATTTCAGTGCTACTTCAACTGTGCACAGGGTGCGACCACCAAAATTGCTCATGATGCGTGTAAACTCCGGCTGTGGCATGAGTGTGAATCTCAGGGAATTAGCATTCGATTTGCTCCGCACAAGTCTGTGACACCTATTGACACTGAAATGCTGGGTGAATTCTGGCATTGCCAACAAGCCCAGGGAAGTGGTAGGTCCAGGGTTACCAAGCATAAATACATGCGCTTGCACGCAATTCATCAGAAGAAATAGGACAGATGCAATGGCACTCAGCACAACTATGGAAGTGCAAGGAGCATGTCTGGATGCAAGTAGGAATAAATTAACTTTTTCACCTGGTACAGTTTTGTGGTAAAATTCACATTTTTTGCCAGTGCTGATTATTTTATCTGTGCTAGGTTTTTCCTTGGCTAAAAAAAAAACGCAGGAAAAAAACAACAATTGCATTATTAGAATTTCTCTAATGCATAATTACATTAGGAACATGACTGTATTATTATATCTGTACTTAGCTATACTATAAGGATTGATTGCTTGAACTGGACTGATACAAAAAGACAGCAATCACCAATATGAGCATAATACTTTGTATATAGCATAAACTTTAAAATAAATGAATCAATGAAAAATAAATGTTTTAAAGGGCCAGTATACCCCTTGTTCAACATGAGTGTAATGAATAAATGAAAAAAATGTCCATTTCAAAACCTACCAGTATAATGAAAGACAAGCATTCATCTGTGGACCATCCCACTTTATGGTTTTTTTAAAAGGTTAATATAGGAGTGTTACCAAAACTACGTTTTAGGGTGATAAATTGATTATTCATATACATGGAATACTTATGAGCCCCAAGTCAACTGATAGAATAGTTTTGCACCCAAGCTACTGTCATACATATACATTGTTGACACTTCGAGTTTAAGGATAAGAGGGAATTAACAGCCTCACATGTAGCACCAAATGCGTAAGTCTGTTAATTCCCCCTTAACCTTTTGCTCTCTAAACAGTACTAAGTCTAATGAAGTACTAGTGATTATTGATGGAATGCACAGAGAGCATTAAGATAAAAAAAGCAAACAATATGTAATATTGAAAATTAGACTCAAGCACAATAAATAAATAGCCTTTGCAACCATCAGATTTGTGTATTACCCTCTACATTTGTAACCTGTAACCTTGACATTAAAGAGACTTTGTCAGATGAAAATATGTTTTTTACAAAATGCATCAGTTAATAGTGCTGCTTCAGCAGAAACTTGCACTGAACTTTTGTTTTTCAAAAAAGCAAACAGCAAACAGATTATATAGAATTTTGAAATTTAAAATTGTGACATATTCTTAGTTTGCCAGGTGCCTCAGCCATGTGACATGTGCTCTGATAAACTTCAGTCACACTTTACTTTTGCACCTCAAGTTTGAGTGATATCACCCCCAGCCTATAAGAAAAACAGTGTATGTACAGTATGTATGTTATTTTTATTTATATAGCACTACTTATGTATGCAGCACTGTATAGCAGAACAATAGATATTACAAACAGGGTTAAATAAATACAAACAGATACAAAGTACAGGTGCATAAACGATTGCACAGAGCTAAGTGTTAAAGAGGCAAGAGGATCAGGGGGCCTACACGTAGAGCTTACAATCTAAATGGGAGGGTAACTTACAGACACAAATAGGGAGATATTAAGTACTGCAGGGTACAATGCTTGACACTGCAATATAAGTGCCAGTTCCCAGATCAGGTGCTATGTGAGTGCTCCAAAACGGAGTCTTTGAGTTTAGTTCTGAAGAGACTGAGGGGGAAATCTCTCCGGAGGAAATCAGGGATGGCATTCCAAATGTAAGGAGCAGCAAGGCAGAAAGGTTTAAGTTGTAAAACAGCAGTAACAGTGGGGGTGCAACCAAGCAGTTGTAGGCCAGGGACATTTGGAGACACAAAATAAGAAATGTAGTGAGGTTCAGAGGAATGAAGGGCATTGAAGGTTATGAGAAGGAGTTATTCTTAGTGATGAGCGAATCTGACCCGTTTCGATATGCCATAAAATTCGTAAAACGGCAAGAAAATTTGCGAAATGGTGAAAAATTTGCGAAACGCATTTGTCGCGACTATTTTTTTGTCGCTGTGGGGTTTTTTGCCGCAACCGCGCCCAATTTGTCGCGCAACAAAAAAATTCCGCATGACTAATTTTTTCTCAGCGAATTTTCACCGAAGTTTTACAAAACAATTTGCCTATGGCGAAATGCAGAAATTCGCTGCGAATCCATGCCTGGTGAAAAAATTTGCTCATCACTAGTTATTCTTTGTTTTATTGGAAACCACGATAAGGAAAACAGCAGGCAGGGCCAGATTTCTCTCCTGGGCGCCCCGAGGCCGCCCCTGTGGGTGTCCCCCCCCCCCGTGCGCATGCATGAACGCGCCCTCTCCCCATTGCGCATGCGCGAACGCTCCTTTAAACTCCGATATGGAGCAGTGGGGAGAGGTCCCGACTGCTCCGTATGGGAGACAAATTTAAAAAATTTTCTTGCGGCTGGGCGGCATGCCGCCCTAGGCCGGGGCCTTTGTGGCCTCTCCACAAATCCGGGCCTGTCAGCAGGTGAGGTAACAAGGTAATAGCTCCCTGACATCTGCATTGCTAAAATGCTCCCTTGCTCTACTTATTGGTTGATATGAGAATAGCACTCAATAATAAAACAGTCTGGCCATGACTCCTCCAGTTACAGTAGGAGTAGGAGAAACAAGTTACCTGAAATCAGTTCTAATGTGCAGTGCTGGCTCTGAAAGCCCAGGATCATGCACAATGCACTGAGATGGCTGCCTACACACCAGTATTAAAACTAAACTACAATTATTGGTTCAAGTATAGAATTTTAAATGGTAGAATTAATTATTTGAAATGTACACAGTGTAGTTTAGTAATTAAAACAACACCATCAAAATCACAGCAGAATCCCTTAAGCAATTCAGATAAGAATTAGAAGAGTTACAAATGAGGGCACTTAAAGGCTGCCCAGCTCCTAAGCCTTTTCTAAGCTTAATACAGGATTCTGATGCCTTGACGGAATATTACTGCTGATCTACCCTGCCTACAGCACAGCCAAGCTTTTAAGAGTAGGAAAAAAATAAAGATTTGGAGATGTATTTCATAATCTTTATGCTACTTATATATTAAAAATGGGGATCTGATAGCAGCTCTGTTTCACTCAGTAATAATTTGGATCATCATTGCAACAAATATATTATTAGACAATAACTGATCTTATGCAACAGCCTGTTAGCCACTGCTGCCTATAGAAAGCAACTGTGGTTATCTAAGTAATCTTGATTCATGTTATTCGGCAAAGTGGTGCCATATGAAAAGAAAATTATTCAACAGACAAAGGTACATGGGGCTGCTGGATCCATACAGACTTTCTTATGTTTCACATTGTTTGAAACAGAAATAATAAAATCTGGAAGGTGCTTGACATTGACAATAACAGCCATTACCTTGGTTCCCTCTGTTGGACGTGGGCCTGAATGCAGTTTTGTCTTCCAGCATTATGTGGGCAGACCAGATTAGCTAATATATTGTTAACGTCAATAAAATCATGTTATTTTTGTAGCTGAGCTGATGAAGTACAAGTAAGAGCACTCCCTGTCAGTTAAAGTACATGTGGAATCACCCACTCCCTGGCAGATAACAATGGTTGAGTTTTCTCTTTCTCCCTGGCTGCTAATGATGAGTGGAGGTACAGTTGCTGTGACTACTGATCGTGACTGATCTCTTTGGCAGCTGATGGTGAGATCTGGGGCTTTTTAGCCATTGATGCTGACAAGTCTGAGCAATGCGTACAGTACAATCTATAGGTTTTATGATTATTCTGTGTAGAAGAATTGCTTGAATTATATTTTCTGTCATGTGCTGTAGAAGTAAAAAAAAAAAAAAAGGGAAAGGGCTGAAAAGCTCCTTACATTAAATAATCCATGAATATGTTTGTATTACATCTACATATATCCAATAGATCTGTTAAATGAAAATAGGCTCTAACATTTTTTTCATGATATGACATTACCTGCCCTTACTCTGTAAGCACATAGAAATATAAGTGGCTGCCCACCGACACGTTGTGTTGAAAACACTGACCAGACAATTATGCCTTTGTATCAATACCACTGGATTTTCCAATATTCAGGGCAGAAGTGCAACAGTACTAAGGGGCACAGGATATGTCTCCCCCTGTCTGCCCCCTCACACTGCCAAAACACAGGTAATGCTGTATTCATAGGGCAGAATTGTTAATATAAGTGCCTATATTAGGTCCTATGAAGAAAGCTGGTAGCCTACCCTTAATGAAAGGGGAAAAGTCCTAAATATGTGTTTTTCTAATAACTGGGCTCAAGCAAGAATCACTGTTGTGCTACTGGACACTTAGAATACTGTTTACCATACATAGGGCCAACAATTCATTATACTAAATGCATGAGGTGAGATTATAATAAAATAAAGATGACATCCAAAGAGTGGAGCTCTTAAACTGTCTGCCACCCGTATAAACCTTTGGAGGCAACTTCTTCCCCTGCAGGACAAGCTGGACAATCCTGATCTAAAATAACAAAATAATATATAGTGTCATGCAAAAGCATTCAGACCCATTTAACTGAAAAATAAATCCTGCACAACTCCTGTTGCCTATGATATCTATGGCACAAAGCAACACTAAGGGGGAGATTCACCAAGACACGAACGTTCGGAGCGTTCATATGAACGCTCCAATCGTATTCTCGCTTGCGCGACTTTTTCGCGTGGCCGCCCAACTTTTTCGCTCGCCCGCGCGAAAAATTTGGAAAGCCTCTGCCGCTGTTTACAATGGTCGGTACGAAAATTTTGTGACTTTCGGATCGCCAGTACGATATTATCGTGAGTAATACAATTTTTTCGTAAGCATTTTCGGGATATTTGCGATCTTCAGAAATTTTCGTTTCCAATCCGAATTTCTCCCATTTGTGATTCGAATTTGTGGATTAGTAAATCCACCCCTAAATGATATGTACCAGTACTGCACACTGTATGAGAATAATTTCTGTTTACAATTCTAGAACTGGGTCCTTAGAACATGGAGCTTCTTGTGGTTTAACTTGTGGCCAACCACAAGGCCCAGGTGTCCCCATGGATGTTATACCTGTGCACATTGTTCTTTTAAATTATATCCTTTTGGCTGGAGCCAGAGCTCACTATTTGGTGCACAGTTTTAACACAATTCCGACTATAAAAACATTAAGTACTAAATGCATAAAAATGACTGTGCATGCCAAACAGATAGATAAAACTGGGATATTTTCCAAGCAGAAATGGAGGAGCCAATGTTTTTAGGACAAAGTGGTGCCATCTTTGGAACTTACACTATTATCAGATTGGGCAGATTGGGATGGTGCACTTTTAAAATGACACCTTGCTCGTGCTGGCAAGCTGTGTCATTAATGGAATTAAACAAAAAAATATATACATGCAGATACACACACACACACACATATATATATATATATGCATCGGCATCTTACATCTTTCTTGGTATAATGAAATGTAATCACTGGGGCATAACTAATCAAGTGGAGAGAATCTGCTGGGTTTCAGCAACAAATATGCCCACCAAAAATGATGGATTGCTGATTTTAGTGTGGATGCGGGATGGATTGTTCCCATGGGGCCAAGAGATGTTGTTCAGTCTCTCAAAAGGGCTGCCGCCAGTCAGCAATAAATTACCTCTTGCGTTAGCTCTTGGAACAGCATCCCACTTTAAAAAAGTAATTGGTTTTGCTCTCCAGCTTGGAACACATTGCTATCCTTGGGTATGCCAAAACAATTATGAAGAGTGCAAACATCCAAAGAGAAATACAGAAGAAGATTGAAAAAAGAAACCTTTAACAGCAGCCAAGGAAAAATATAAATACATGGGCCCCCTACTTTGTCTGGGCCCCAGTGTAAGGGAAACATATATTACGGATTTATGTGCTTAGTGCTAGTGCAGAATTCAGAATGTATTACTACTAAGCACAGGGATCATTTTATAGTGCATTAACGTCTAACTGCACCTGATGTTTTCTTCCCCTATTTTTTTAGAAAATTTCCTTATATACAAATATTTCATTCAAAGTGTAAACCCAGCACTCTTCTTCCCAGTCTAATTTGCTAGACATTACTATACCCTGGGGTGGTTTTAATCACCCTGTTCTGCCATTACATAGTCATGCTCCCCCCTCCCCACCTGCTATGTTTATTATATTGTTGTTTCTGCTCTATAAATAAAGGAATGGCAATACGGCTCTGCACAGCTAAGGAAGTCACCGGAACAAAATTAAAGCCTCTAGCAGTTGCAAATGTGTTTTGAGAAGTACTAAAAGAAACTTACGGCTTCACTTTAAAAATAAAAGTGAAAAGTGAGAAATTCAAGACTTCAGAAATCTTCTCACTTGTATGTGGTAAATGTGGAAGACGTGTGGGAACATCTTAATACTCGAGGCAAAGTATTACCCACTTGGGATTTTTAGCAAAGTTTAGAGGATTAGAACAGAGTGCTACCTGTGTGAAAGAGTTCTTCTGGAAGGAGATTAAAGGTGTAGTTACACCCTCCCACCTCCAGCTTGCATATAGCAAATAACACTAAATTCCAGTTTAGCCATTGTCACTCTAGCTGATGTTCTGCTTCTGAGACACAGAAGAAGCTACAATGGGATTATTACAATGATTAATTAACAATAATTATAATGGCACAAGCATTGGTATCTGGCATTGCAGCTGTTGTTACCAGCTCCCAAAACCCTACTTACAGTTAAGCTTGTGGGAGAAATCTGAAAACATGTCCATAATGTTTTTAAAGCCACGTCTCAGTGTTAATATATTTAAAGTAAATGTTTCTTATACTTAAGGTCCCCATACACGGGCCAATTATAGCTGTCAATATCGGTCCCTTGGACCGATTCGGCATCTAATTTGCCCATGTAGGGGCAGAGCCGAGGGGCCTGCCCGACCGATATCTGGCCTGAAATTGGCCAGGTATCGATCGGCCAGGTTAGAAAATCCAGTCAGATCGGGGACCGCATCGGCTCGTTGATGCGGTCCCCGAACCGACTGCCCCATTGCTGCGTGTAGAATTCGATCGTTTGGCCCCAGGGCCAAACGATCGAATTCGCCTACATGCCTCCCCGATATCGCCCACCCGTAGGTGGGGATATCGGGTGAAGGTCCACTCGCTTGGCGACATCGCCAAGCGAGCGGATCTGCCCGTGTATGGCCAGCTTTAGTCAGTAATTATTATATATTATTTTATTAGTCCAACCTTTCTATATTTATTTGGTAATCCGTCTGTGACTTTTCTCCATAGTTATTAGCTCTTATACTGAATAAAACTACCTCCTCCAGTTACAGGGAGTAGGAGAAACAATAGGTTAGCTGAAAGCAGTTCTAATGTGTAGCGCTGGCTCTTTCTGAAAGCTCAGACTCAGGCACAATGCACTGAGATGGCTGCCTACACACCAATATTACAACTAAAAAAATACATTTGTTGGTTCAAGAATAAAATGTTAAATATTTTTAATACTGGTCAGTTTTTATGTGGTCTACCCACCAACCCCAAACATAGTTTGGCCCACAGATTTGATCAATGGTCGGTAAATATCTCACTGCAAAAAGAGGTCACATTGTGTCCACACTGTACTCTGTAAATAGGATTATTGTTGGACCTGATAGACTCTAAAATTTACTTTCCCTGTTGCCTTGTATATGCACTTACAGAGAGAAAATTAGAAACCCAACTAGACCCAAAACCCGCATGAGTCTAGTTGAGCCCAACCGGTAGACAAACCCATACAAGATACACAGTTGGTTAATCAGGGCTCTTCTGCCTATATATAAATTTTGCAGGCATTTTACACGTACCTGACCCAATGCAGGACAGAGCCTCAAGCATTTGGTGGTGGAGACTAGTAGGAACATACACAGTTTAACTGTATGTTTGGAGAACACTCTCATGGTTACTTTAGTTACTAGGGTCCAAATTAGAGTGTTAGGTGTTTAAAGGGATTCTGTCGTGATTTTTATAGTGTACTTTTTATTTCTAAATTACACTGTTTACAAAGCAAATAATTCACTCTACCATTTAAAATTTTATTCTTGAACCAAGAAATGTATTTTTTTTTAGTTGTAATATTGGTGTGTAGGCAGCCATCTTAGTGCATTGAGCTTTCAGAAAGAGCCAGCGCTACACATTAGAACTGCTTTCAGGTACCTATTGTTTCTCCCATGTAACTGGAGGAGTCCCAAGCCGGACTTGGATTTCTTACTATTGAGGGCTATTCTGGTATCTACTGGGAGCTGCTATCTTGCTACCTTCCCATTGTTCTGCTGATCAGCTGCTGGGGATGGAAAAGGGAGGGGGGGAGATAATCCAACTTGCAGCTCAGCAGTAAAGTGCGACTGAAGTTTATTATAGCACAGGTCACATGGCTATGGAACCCTGGGAAATGAAGAATATGGCTAGCCCCATGTGAAATTTCAAAATTAAATGTAAAAAAATCCCTTTCAATTTTTGATTGAACAGATTTCAATGCAGGATTCTGCTGGAGAAGCTCTATTAACTGATGCATTAAAAAAAAAACATGACAGTATTCCATTAACATTCACACCAGAGTTGATAACTCAAAATGAAAACAATAGTTTGGCCAGTGCCCATGATTGGCAGGTGCTATACTATAAAGCACACATTAACTAGCTATAAACTGTACCCTTAAAACTGTCCTGCAGAATTGCACAGGGGAATAATTGTGCAGCTTAGTTTTATTGTATCTCTTATTATGGGCTTTAAGATAATCTAAGACCCTATTGTGCTGCATTCCATCTGAGGCCCCATTCCATTGGCTACTACCCCATTTGATGTCAGATAATGCTAGGCCATAAAAAAAGCTTATAATATTGTGATTGAAGATTGTGACTTGCCAGTGGCTGCTGCAAAGCACTTTACAGGACAGTTCTGACCATAGCTTCTTTATTTATTTTATCACTGCAAAATTTCAAAAATGCTCCCTGTGTATAGTAAATGCACCTTGGGGTTCTACTGCATACCTCCCAACATTTGAAAAATGTAAAGAGGGAGAAAAAAAGAAATGCTGGATGTAGCGTGGAGAAAATGTTTGACCACGCCTGTTTTTGTGACCACACCCCCTAAATACCACTCCCACTTTACAAAATTTGGGACTTTTCAGTAAGAATCTGGGACTGCGGGCTCAGCTGTTAAAATAGGGACTGTCCCATGAAAGTCGAGACAGGTGGGAGGTATGTTCTACAGGTATCCATGACATAAGGGGCTCTGTAAAAGATTCTCCTGTAGCCTGTACTCTATACAACAAGCATAGGCTGCCTGCAGTCTTCCATATGTCATTAGACAGCAACTTCCAGCCTCCCACTGACAGCAGAAGGCTGTTTGGATGTGTTACCCAACATATTTAAGTCAGCAGCTTTCCCAAAAGTATAAGTATATATAAGCATATATGTATAAGAACATGTAGCCTATGATAACACTTTAACCCAATGATGTACTAACTTACTGCCCTACAGTTGTAGTGAGCTGAAACTTCCAACATTCTTAGTGAGACAACATGGAATCTTTTTAAGCCACAAATAGCACTTTGTTGTGTTGTGGTTTGTATCGGGACAAAAGCTATTTTAATGCTCACACAAAACAATGACACATCTTTGTGCAACATAAGCAAAACATCAAATGCTTTGAATATTGTGTGTGAAACCAAATCCACGACTTATCCAGCTTATGTGGATTGCTTTAAATACCTAGGTATATCTCTTGCCCTTCAACACAGCTTTACCCATCACATGGATTGCTTTCAGACCAAATGATATGCTAAGTTAGAAGCAATTTATAGAAATGAGTCCCCTGGTAGGAAAGTGCACTGTTCAGCAGATGCTTCTGCCTTTCATTGACTGTGTTGATTTAATTTATACTGCTGTATCTCAAACTCACCTAAGGAAAACTCAATTATATCCTGGGTGATTCTGCAGCAACCAGGCGACTCCTTTATGCTCAAAACTAATTACACTTCTTTTGAATAACTGACGACATTTTAACACGGAGAGCTATGCAATAAAACTAATGAGAGGCTGCATAGACTGGAACATGCCAACACAATGCATTTTTGTTAGGTTTCCCCTAAGTTTTCAGCACT
Organism: Xenopus tropicalis; assembly: GCF_000004195.4. Taxonomy (NCBI): domain Eukaryota; kingdom Metazoa; phylum Chordata; class Amphibia; order Anura; family Pipidae; genus Xenopus; species Xenopus tropicalis. The sequence continues at coordinate 97,878,034 of NC_030679.2, forward strand.
CCCTGTGTAACTTACTTGCAAAAATAGTTCTTCTCCTTTTGTCTTTCTGTAATTTGCTTATTTTTTATGACGACTTCAACAAAAAAAAAGTTGCACTCAATACATTATTTTTGTTTCAATTAATAGCATTCAGTTTTAGTTGCATTTTACACCCATAAAATATAAGAGCATCTGCTTACTGTGGTAGATATTAATCCTACAGTCATAGATTCATAGATATAGACGCACATTGTTGCTAATGGAATAAAAGCAAGGAATTCTGTCCATCCTTTGCTGGATTTTGTATGTATGTATAATCTATTCAACTACAGGTATCGGACCCCTTATCCGGAAACCCATTATCCAGAAAGTTCCAAATTATGGAAAGGCCATCTCCCATAGACTCCATTTTAATCAAATAATTCACATTTTTAAAAATGGTTTCCTTTTTCTCTGTAATAATAAAACAGTACCTTGTACTTGATCCCAACTAAGATATAATTAATCCTTATTGAGCCAAGAACATCCTATTGGGTTTATTACTGTTTAAATAATCTTTTTTAGCAGACAATTTAGGAGATCCGAATTACGTAAAGACACAGTTGCACTGAATATTTTTAAAGTCTGCATGGTATAATTTTTAGTGTTCAGCATGTGAGTGCACCCTATTTTGGCACAACTGCACTGTAGCAATTGATGCAGGCCGCTGTAGGAACTTTGGAGCTAATGGCACGCTACTTTACCAAAGAGCTTATTTTGGTACAAGTACCTTTAATTAAAGTGGTTTGCAAGTGCAAGTTGCCCGGCAATCATAAATGAGCCCTCTTATATCTGCCTCAGAGTTATAAAAGACACTTAACATGTTGGGGCTCACAAGGTAACAGGGACCCTTGACCAGTGTAAGTAAACAAACCCCACTTAAAAATCTGTGAATCATATTCTTTACTACATGATTGTAAGCTCTTTTGAGCAGGGCCGCCTTGACCCCAATCAGTTTTTGTATGGTTGATACATTCATCCTTCTATTGAAAATAATAAATATGTGTTAATAAGGGCCCCCCCACAAGAGACACCCCACCCCATGCACAGTGGCAAATTATGGCAATCACTTGGGGTTCAGTTGAGCTTGCAGAAAAAGTAACTTTACAACTGCATATAACATTGATATATGACATTATTGGTAGAATACTATTGGTACATTCATTGCAAACATAAATTCACTGGCCTAATGCATTCAAGACAAAGGAATTCATTTGGGGCTAACACACTTGTTCTTGTTCACAAGACTCAAGGGACAGCAAGGTCCTATTTGAAAGAGCATGTTAAAACATTTACACTGCAGTGAGCAGCATCCTCCAACAGAGCAGAAAGGTGAAAATGCACATAGGTGAAATCCTTACACCCCACCCCTGTTAGAAACAAGGTAGTGATCCTTCCACCCGTGCTTAGTGAATGTTAATACATGCCTTTTGGGAAAATCAGTAACTTGTGATTTAATACACTATTTGTACACTTCTACCAACATGACAGCTGGCCCTTAGCATTGTTATACATATAAATGCAAGGGTTGCTCAGATGGAAAAACTGTATTGTAGGATTTACCATGATAATAATAAGTGGTACAATGCCAGGATGCTGTTCTATCTTTACAAATACTACATTTACATCTGAAATTAACAGTCTGTAATTACATATATATATACAATTATCTTGAAATAATATCACATAATAAACTAGACAGCCATTCCTGCTATTTGCCATTTGTCATTAAAAGTGAAGCAGTCAGGCAATAAATGAAATACCCACTACCCGCTGTGTATTTAATGTCAATGTTATTTTTTCCCAATATAGAGACACATACACTAAATAAATATATACAGTGCAGTGAATCGGTTTTCCTAGAAATATCTGATCTGAGTCACCCTTAGGCCGAGAATAGAACACTCTCTTAATACCAGAGGTTAATTCATTCACTGATATTTTCTGTTGCACAGAATAAAAATGAGAGACATTTCCTTTTTCCCCATTTGATTGCTTTGATATTTTATGCAAGCCCCCTGTCTAACACAGCTCCTGTAAAAGACTAGCACTTTAGCTAAGATTAAAGACATATTCATAAATAATTTGAAGAATACACAACGCTTGTGCCACAGATGCTGTTTGGTCAAAAGCTGTTCTGATAGATAAGGCCGTCAGTTACATGCAAATGAGCCTTTCCTGCAACCGTGATTGAACTCAGAGACAAAAGTATTCCAATGATCCGATTTAGTAATCACTTATAATGTGCTGAAACAATTCTAGTTGGTAATATTATTTCCATTTATTGCCAAATTGATTTTCTGCAATACGTCAACAAATTTTTCAATAGATCATGTTTTATGGCTGTGTCCCAATTCTCTTGTTTTATTATTACAATCAGAAAACTCACAAGGGAGTTTTATTCTGAAAGTTCGTTGAGTTGACTTGAAGAATTTCTAACCTGAACCAAATAAAGTGAAGTCTTGGATGCTTAACTACTGACTCTCCAACTGTCCTTTGGAGGCTAGGAGAGGGTAGTTCAGTATAATATAGAAACAATTGGTTACAAATACTTTATCAGGACCAAACCAATGGAATCCAATATGCTAGCGATTGCCATTCCCGTCAGTTGATAAATATAGGAGCAATTTTATAAAATTCTGAGATAATGTTAATTTTTTTTACTTGACCTAGTACAGTTTCCGTGATTTGATCTCATGTAGTTTGATCTCATGTCTTCTTAACATTTATATTGGTAAAGTGGACCCAAGTACATTGGTACATCAGGAAATGTTGGCAAAGTGAGCCTGTAGAAATAACCACTGTAGAAGTAACCAAAAGCAAATCATAGTACAGTGATTCTCAACACAAACTGTAACTGTAACCCTTCCATTGTGCAAAGTAGGACTATATATTGGCACAGTGAATCCCTGCAAACTGTAAAAGTAACCAAAAGCATTGATTAGCATAGGGACCCATTCACTGAGCAACTGTAAACTGGTATTAGTAATGTAACATCCTACAGATGAGTTAGTTTACACAATTATCTATTAGGAGATCTCTTACAAAAGAACTAAGCAGATTGTCTCTGTGTCCTTCTGGGTTTGGATTGTGGCTTTGCTTTCACTTCTTTACTTTAATTGTGTTATTGTGCCCAAGGATCTGTGCAATCTAGTTATAAAAGTGTCTGGTCAAAACAAATGTAAAGCTCAAACTGAAATCAGCCATGTGAGGCCAGGTGGAAGCCAACACATTGCACACATGAGTTATTTTAACAATTCTCACAAGTATTTTGTAAACCGCACAACAGCAGATGGGGCCCAGGTAGCTATAAAAATGCATTATAACAGTACTGGCACACTTTTGAGAAACTGTTATGACAGCGTGTCAGTTGAGGAATGACTACTGATACGACATGCCATGGTGAAGAGAGCATGATGCTGTTATTGTAATAGGATTTTTGTAAAAAAGCACTTTTCATTCAATGGTGAATTACATTTTACTATTACATTCCGCACCTCTCAATCTAAATTCTTTTCATTTGCCAAACAGTTTTGACACAGAAATTATGGAGGGGATGCTAAATAAAAAGGCCATTAAACAGATGTTTACTGGGAAGATATACCCTGTTTATAATTTTATGGCTATCTGCAATTATTGGGAAAGCTCTCATGGTTTTGAAAACACCATATTCATATGGAACTGAAAATCAGGACAATGATGCATCTGCCTACAGTACAAACTGCAGCTTTGGTTTTACTTTGTGGCTGACTGACATGCTGGAAAATGCACGGGTCACACCAGCCCCACAATTATCATGTGAAATCATGCTGCTGTACAATTTTAGAGGATAACTTGTAGTTGTGTACTGTTTATAATGCATGCATATTACAAATACTTGATAAATATAATTAATAATAATAGTATTCCTAAACAAAAACATTGTTTTGTGCCTAGAATGCACAATTACTAACTATATAACTTTTGTACAAGGAGAATAATAAAAATAAATAATTCTTGTAAATGGCTTTTGGAAACACCTTGTAAATATTTTGGAAACATCTTTACTAAGGAAATACAATACAATATTATAGCAAGTTGGTAATCTATTTTAATAAAGTCTATGTAAATTTAATTTCAACAGAAAGTAGAACATGAGGATCAGCTACAACTAGTTTCACACCCCAAAAACCACAAAGCCACATCTGGAGCCAATTAACCCCCCAAAATTGTATATTATTGGAAATGTGCTGATTAAAATGAGATCTGACACCAGAGCAGTGCTGGATAACACACCGGCCTTGTCTACAACATTGAAGTAAACAGAAGCCCATTTATCAACATTCTCATTTTCATGGCGTTAGAGTTTTTTGAAACCATGACTTAACTCATTTCAACGAATGTCAGTCATTTATCAAAAGATCCAAATTGAGAATGATCTTCCAACTGTAAAAAGGACATCTGCCATTGAGTCCTACATTTTCTGTGGCAAAATTATATTTTGCTGCAAAAAATATGAACCATGAACAAAAATCAAACATTAGTAAATGCCCCCCATAGTTTTTCATCTAGTCTAATTTAGAAGGGTTGGACAAAGACAAAGGGTCCTTAAATACCTGTCCAGTTTAATCAATAAACCTTGTCTTTATTGTATACATACAATAATCTGAAGCCACATTTTAACTTTCTTGAAAGAGGTATTTGGAATTCAATAGAAAGTCTAACACACAGGACCATTGGAGCATTATCAATCTTCATTTGTGAGTGTATTAAAGTGGAACTAAAGTGAAGTGGGGACAGGAAAGACAGCATGTGATACAATTACCTGAAATGGCACAAAGGTATGTAATAGTTATATATTGTGAAGCGTTGTTAGATGCATTTTGATCCCCTTTGAGTAAGCTGTGAGCAGTACTGCCAAAAATGTGGCGAGACTGCTGTTAAAAAGGTGTTTATTAGGGGGGTCACTTACTGGGTTTTTTGCCCTAAGCCTATTATGGCATTAGAGAGGCCCTGCACACTTCAATATTGTGACATAAAAACTGCTTTGTAATAAAGTTTAGGAATGAAGTTAGGAAAATGATCCCCTTATTCCAGGTGTACCTTGTGTAGTTGCACGTAAAGGTTTTCTTTTTGTTTCTAATTAAAATGCCCCATCAGTAGTGGCACTAAACTGACGGCAAGAGAGGCTTAGTTAGGAAGACATCATTATCACTGCTGCAATAACCTTGCTGGCACGTCCTTAAAATGCGCAGGGTTATAACCTGGGAAATGCCAGTAAGATCAATAAATGGCATCAGATAGCGGCCCCATCAACATAAGGCATTTACTGCACAATCATTAATTCATAAAGAGCTTTATATGATGCTTCACTCATCTAGATTATTTACACTTCTGTACAATGAAACTGTATAGCGGAAATACTTTACAAAGTGTTCATAAAAATAAGCTCTTTAAATCCATTTCAGCATTAAGAACACTCTTTAGCCTTGCATTCTTTTACATATTCCTTCTTTAGCTTCAATTCTTGAAAAGGATAAGCTTTATAACCAGTGCTTGTATACAATATAACTGAAGATTGCTCAGCAGACTGATACAGAAAAAAAATTCTAATAGCTTGGATCAGGGCAAAATATGTTTGACAATCCTAAAAATATGTTGTTTTTTTATGTGATTGGGAAGCCGCAAGACAGAGATCTACCAGCCTTTGGTCACTACTGTGTCAAACAGAAAATACTCTTAAAAATGGCAAGACCAATCAATTATTTCCTGGTGAGTTAACTGAGCTCCCTGCCTGCCTATATAGGTGCCGGACCCAAGTGATTTGTCACCATAGGAACAGGGGCCCCACACATCTATCCTCACTTACCCCCTCCCACCATTATTTTTAATGGCCACTACCCTCCCACTCCTCAAATCCACCCAGGCCAGCATTTACCTCCTACTGAACTGAACTAGACTGATCCTGTGAGGGAAGAGATTGCTATACTCTGAGCTACATAAGCAGAGTGCCAGAAAATACTACCAGGTATGTAGGGTGTATGTGGGCAGAGAAGGTTTTTCATTTTAGCAAAAGAGGCATAGACATTTTAATGATAACACACACCCGAGGATTTGCCTTTTATTGCCTATGCTGGCCAATATTTCATAAGTTCTTGAAATGACTACTGTTTGCCCTTTTAGCAAGGGATTTGCCCATTTGAACTGTTTAGACAAAACAGAAAACTGAGCCAACCAGTGTCTGGGGAACTGACTGATCAATGCATCTGCTCACTGACTTACCCTTAAAAAACAAAACTGCAGCTGAAATTTAGCTTTCTGTTTGCAGTGTGCAGTGCCACATGTGCAATATATGAGTCAAATTCCGCCTGTGTGTGGTTAGTGTTGCAGCAGATAAAGCTCATTTATGGGCAAGTTTGCATCAAAGCATTAGTACGTAGCAGCTAGTTAACAATTAACTTTAAACTGTACACTACTAAAAAGCAAAATCCTTGATTGGTTGCTATGGATTTCTGCATTGGAGCGGAATTGCCCAGTGTTAGCTATACTAGAATTTGACATTTCAAACAATATCTATGCCAGATACAGGCACGGATTTGTGGCGAGGCCACAAAGGGCTGGGCCTAGGGGAGCACTAATCTAGGGGCGGCATGCCGCCCCGCCTAACAAAATGTTTACATTTTGCACCCATACGGAGCAATGGGGACTTCTCCCCACTGCTCCATATGGGAGTTTAAATGTCGTGCATGCACGCTTGTGGCATTGCGGTGGCGGGGGGTTGTTCGCGCATATGCCCGCGGTGGGGTGCAAATGGGGGGCGGCCTTTGGGTGCCTGGATTTGAAATCCGGCGCTGGCCAGATAGATCTTTTGTGTCCTCATAGAAATAGGCTGAAATTGCTTAGCAATCTTAAAGACACTCAAGAATCATAGATGGAGGCTGTGTTCCCTGTAGCAACCGAAAAACAGATGCTGCCCCCGTATAATAAAATAACAAAGCAAAAATAAGTCATCTAGAACCTGTCAAGATCATGTTAAAGGAGAAGGAAAGGCTAATAAAGAGTTAATCTCAATCTCAGGCATACCTTCAGTTCTCTCAATAGTGCCCTTAAGTCTCCCCACATTTCACCTGTTCAGATGATCAGAAGCAAAACAGGAAGAAAAATCGCTAAGCTGTGTAAAGAAAGTTCCCATAATGCCCCACTCCTGCACCGACATGCAGACCAAGTGAACATGCTCAGTTAGTTAGACTATGGGGCAGATTTACTAATCCACAAATACGAATAACGAATGGGAAAAATTCGGATTGGAAAAGAAAGATCGCAAATATCCCGAATATGTTTACAAAAAAATTGTATTACTCACGATAATATCATATTGGCGATCTGAAAGTCACAAAATTTTTGTACTGACCATTGTAAACAGCGGCAGAGCCTTTCCGAATTTTTGCGCGCAGGCAAAATTGTTTCATTACAGATGAGGCCTTGGCACGATGCAGTTTAAAAAACCGCTGTTCAAGACCCATTCAATAATAATCATGCATGGAGCAGCTTATATTCAGCTAAATAAACACTCTGGCATATGCAAATTAAAGTATTGCACATCTGCACTTTAGTAGATTCGCTGATCCGCAAGAAATTCAATTGCTTTGAAGTGTACATTTAATTTTAGCAAATAAAGTTGCTGAAGAAATTCTGCAGACGTGTGGTTTAGCCATCCACTTTTAAATTAAAGTGCCACTATACCTTCATTGTGTTCAACCCCTTTTATTTGTCAAATGGAAATTTTAGGAGGTGAATGTATAGCTATTTTTTATCTCTAGATTTTGTATTGCTAATACTGACTCTCAGCTTCTATTAACTAAAATATTTCCCATTTGAGAGCATTTTGACTGCCACTGCCTTTTGATGGATAGCAGTCGTGGTAAAAAAATGCCACTTTCCACCCCCAATATACGATCCTACTAATCCTAATACGTTTAAAAGCAAAGCACCCCATCTGACACCCCAAGAATCGTTTTAACACTGGGGTCCTCTTGTCAATGCACTGTATGTGTCCAATAGGGTGTTTTTTTTGTTCAACTGTTTCAGGAGTAGAATCAGATGGAGGGAGGCATTTCGACCATTGAGGGAAGTATCAGTCAAAATGCCCCCTATACCATTATTATTTCTTTAGCCTGTACTGAGAGATAACATAAAACAATATTTGAAAAGATATTCTCCTGCACAAAACAAAGTCACCAAGTATATATATGGCTATAGTGTCCCTTTAATGAAACCCTATACTAAAATACCAAAATATCTATAATAATATTAATAGGCACCTACTGTAAAAAAACAGATTCCCCAAATGAATCTCAACCACAATTTTCATATGTAAATGAGCTAAATCACAGAAAAAAATAGCAAACCTACAGTCACATGATTTTATGGGTTTGGATTTGGTTCAGCCAGACACCCCAAATCTTGTTAAAGAAGGCTCAAATCTGGCCTAATCCCAAACCAAACAAACTTTAGTACATCCCTGAAAAAGAAGTGCCTAACCAGTGTGCACAGAATGTATCATACAACTTGAGCATTACTAATAAATAGACAGCTTTACTAATATTTTATGACAGTAAATTGCCTGTGCTTCAAATGACACTATCTGTGTTCATTTTATGAGGAGGTGTCAGCTGAAATTCATTTAACATGATGTAGGGAGTAGTGATCTAACTTAGGGGCTGATTTACTTACCCACGAACGGGTCGAATGGAGTCCGATTGCGTTTTTTTCGTAATGATCGGTACTTTGCGATTTTTTCGTATGTTTTGCGATTTTTTCGGATTCTGTACGAATTTTTCGGATCCAATACGATTTTTGCGTAAAAACGCGAGTTTTCCTATCCATTACGAAAGTTGCGTAAAAAGTTGCGCATTTTGCGTAGCGTTAAAACTTACGCGAAAAATGCGCAACTTTTCGCGTAAGTTTTAACGCTACGCAAAATGCGCAACTTTTTACGCAACTTTCGTAATGGATACGAAAAACTCGCGTTTTTACGCAAAAATCGTATTGGATCCGAAAAATTCGTACAGAATCCGAAAAAATCGCAAAACATACGAAAAAGTCGCAAAATATTCGTTTTCAAGTCGGAACTTTTCCAATTCGGGTCGGATTCGTGGGTTAGTAAATCAGCCCCTAAGTGTTATAGTTGTGATTTAGAAAGACCTAAGGTCTATGGCATACTTGGGGTTTGACTCGCACTACTTGTGGTGGTGATCAAAATGCCTGTTCCTGCTCCAGACTGATTCCCATTAACTTGATTAGATTTAAGTAAATCAGGGGGTATAAGCAATCCAACCTTGAGTAGAAGTCATTGAAAAAGCGATGTAAATCTGTATATATAACAGTCTATTCTGCTCTACTTATATTCTCACCCACCATTTGAACCTCTGTCTGGTTGCTAGTGTCATTGAACCTTGCTAAGACACGGTCAATTTAATAATACTACATTTAAAGTGATACTGATATGAAAAAATCATGTCTCTAAATAATGCAGCATTCCCATCCCCAGAACCCAGTATCCAGGAAAAGGCACTTCGTTTTTTCACAGTGCTGTAGGTTTGGAGCTACAGAAGCTTGTAAATACACACCTAACTGCCTAGGTGCCACTGTTACCAAACCTACTTTTGCCCCATGAATACAGGCCTGCCTCATTCGATACACATATATTCATGAGAGGCAGACAAGAAAGGTGCGTAGGCGTCCCCAAACCTACTTTTGCCCCATGAATACAGGCCTGCCTCATTCGATACACATATATTCATGAGAGGCAGACAAGAAAGGTGCGTAGGCGTCCCACTTCCTGCCACATAACAGTTATTGCGGTCATTGGCGCTGCACCTAGGGACAGATTTCCAATCCATCGCTAGGGGGCAGAATTTATATTACACAAAAATGATTTTAGTATAATAATATTTGATATATAAATGAAAATATTAAGCACATAACATAGCATTTTATTGTACCCTTTCAGACCAGTACTGGAAACATGTAGGAACTGCTTAAAAGGTTTATAATGTGGAGATTTAAAAAAAAAAAAAACTAGTGCAAAAAAATTATGAACTTTTATATTTGCCATTAAAAAATCCATTGGACATGCACTGTATCATTCCTAAGCTTGTTGCTGTTAAGAAATCTTTCTGATGAGCAATTTGAGAATAGAGATAATGAAGATGACAATTATTCTGCATATCACTTTTCAAGAAACAGACAAATCCACCACAAAGGTAAACCTATTTACCAAAAAAAAAAATGGATCATCCTCCACAAATGTTATAAATATTTGAATGTTCCAAACACTTACATTAAAATCGCAGAGGTCAACGCTATCCAAGCTTTTGCTTCTGTGGATCCGTCCCTTTATTCTCCTTAGAGATGGTTTTCCCTGACTCGTACTCGATGCAGCAGCATTGGGATTCTCAGATGACGGAGTGACCCTGTAAACAATATTGAACATCTCAGTGTAAGGACATATTCTGAAATAGCAGCAATTTAATGTCTTTCTAGTTTGTAAATGACTCCATAAAAAGCATGGGATTAGTATAATCATGAGTTTGTAATCAGGTCTGTTGTTAGGCTTGTAGCTGAGCCCTAGAGGAACTTTGGGGTGCAGGGTGAAGCATGGAGTGCTGGGCCGCGTTCAGTTTCCCTCTCACCCTCAGACCAATTAAATAATGGCAACCATGTAAAATACATCTAAAAATTCTTGTTGAATCATTTGAAGATGGTTCCATTTTTAGCATATGAAAAGTATGGTCAGATTTTAGGGGGTGAGATAGCAGCTCTAAGACTGCTCCATGATGCAGTGCTGACAGCACTAATGTCTGCCATTAGTAGATTGTTTTCCATTCTTATTAATTGGCTGTAGGTGGGTGAGGGCGTTTCAACCGCCTGTGTACTGCTTTTAATTATTTATTATACATATTTAGTACGGAGTCTGTAAATCAAAAAATCTAATTGTAATAATAGTCTTTGCAGCCAACAAATCATCTGCCCAAAAAGCAAAGATTAGATGTGGGTGGAAATGTCATTTAAGTAGCAAGGATTTCAAATGTATTGTCATTAGGTTCTCGCATGGGCATCACAGACTCACTCAGATCGCTCTTCACTACAGGCTTTCCTTCCACTAATTGTACACCCTTTAAATAACAACTCCACAGAGAGAATAAGAAAACAATACCTGCCTTGTAAAAATAATGCAATTACATTACATTATTTTTAAATGTAATTACTGCTGAAATCAGTATCTGTCTGTAACTTTCTATTACCTGAACTACTTTCTCACTCCCCAAAATTGTATAAGTAGCCAGTTCTCCCTCAGACAAGACTACAATTCCCACAATGCATTGCATATTATGTGATTAACAGACCTAACAAGAAGGATTATAAATTGTGTGAAGGCATTGTGGGAATCAGAGTTATGCATGGAGGAGAGCTGATTTCTTCTGCATTGTTTCTGTTTCCTGGCTTATTGTGACCTGAATAGCTAGAAGCAGGCTGGAACTACTGTAATTACAATTAAAATAATTTACTGTTTTAATAAATGCCTATTGAAAAGTTGCTTACAATTATTCTCTATGCAGATAAATATTGCTTAATTATTTGGAAGAACATGCCCTTTAATAATAGAATTTAGTTGCATTAGGGTCACAGAATGTTTAGCCCACTAAGGGGCAGATTTATCAAAACGTGAGATTATAGCTCACCATAAAAAACTCACCCACTATTCATTGCTTAGGGATTTTTAGAAGGGTATTTATCAAGTTCTCATTTCATAAATACGTTTCTAAAAATCCCATAGGAATAAATAGAAAGTGTGTGAATTTTTCTGTAAGTTGCCACAGAAAAGTTCACCGTTTAATAAATATGCATCTAAAAAGCACACAGGAATGGATCGAGAGTGGGTGGATTTTTCTGTTGTGACCTCTAATTTCACACTTTTGATAAATCTGCCCCTAAATGTATAATATCTTGGTTGAGAATGTTACATTTCTATCAAGTCTGGGTGACCCTTTTTTTGTTAAATAAATGAGAAGCAGGTCCCATAAATGTGTATAATTGTGAATGTCTAAGGGATACTCATGCTCAGGCTCCACCTCTCCCATGCAGAATGCCTTTTCATTCATACAAGTAGACCATAACCAATAAATGTAGCAAATCACCTTGCTGAGAGGGTCCTACGCAGTGGGCAGTGCATACATCTCTCAGTTTATAGTATTGTTATGGGCCACGCACTATCACTGAGAGTTAATGGATTTATTTGACATGATAATGCCTAATGGAAACCGAACTAGACACTACTTAAGGGTAATGAAAGCAATGAAAGAAGATTTTGTCAGATTAATAATGCAATAAATTGCAGGAGACAGCAAAACAATAAAAAAAAGGTGCTCAGTTGCTACCAGTGCAGCATCCCAATCCAATAGAGACAAAGGAAGTCAGATTATACTGAATTATTGGGCAGTTTTAGTGAAATTATACCATAATGTTAGACATATTGCATACACATCTGTATATAATGTTCCATGAAATCATTTAAGACCAATTACAATAGCTTTTAAAGGGAATCACCTTTAAAGGGGAACTAGAAAATAATTTAAATAGAATTATATGCTTTACATTGGCTCTATAAGAGATGACCTTTCAATAATTCTAAGATTTCTAGATAATGGGGTTCTGAATAAGGGATCCCATACTTGTAATAAAGGAGAATATAGATTTTGCCTTACACTGAATATTGACTTGTTATGGGCTACAATCCTGAAAGCCAGGTAGACACATAACTTGGGTGCAAACTACAAAGTCAACTGAAGTGAACCTAGCAGCCAAGAAACATCAGTTATCAGAAACATAAATTCCTTGCCCCTACTGAAATAATACCTTTGCAATGGGTTCCAGGTCACTAACTGAGGCCAAATGTTAACCAAGTATTTCTGTATGTCTGGTTTGAATGCCAAATGATATTACATCTCCAGTTCAAGAGATGTATCTGTGTTTATGTTTTTACTCATTTTACTCATTTTGTTTTCTGAGCGAAAGGTATTCATTCACTTTGGTGTCCTTACCCATCTACAGAGCTGTTTTTAGGCTGGATTATAAAAACAAGATTATAACCAAAGAAGCCTCTGGAAGCCTTGAACATGTTGGGGCAGTAAATTTCCTGCTTCATTTCCCTTGACCAACAACTGAACAGTTCTAATTTATCTCAGGTAGTAGATTCAGTGGTAATAAATCAGCAGAATCAGCATATATTACTGCTTCTGCATGTCAAATCTGTATCCTTAAGAAGGTTTGCCTGAAACTTCAGAATTAAACACAAGAGTATCCAGAAAGCATAATGAATTGTGATACCTAAGGTTTTTACATTTCTGTATTCTAGTAGTAGCTGGACTACAATTTTCATTATATTTAGTCAGTCACAAACAATGTTTGTTACTATTTGTGAGTGTATTCAGTTAGTGTGTTTCTCTGAACCCCTAATGCTCGTTAAAGCATATGTGCCTGTCCCTAAACTCAGTGCTTTGAAGTGAAGGACCATAGGATAGAGGTGTCCCTTCAGTGGATTTTTATGACACTCAGTCTGCCCAGAGGCTTCAAGGGCTTCTTAAATGTCATGCTCATTTTAATATAATGCAGCCATAAATATTTAAGGGGAACTCTATCTAAATTGTTTGCATAATTAAAAATCAGGTAATTCTAAGTAACTTTCCAATAGTATATATATATATATATACACACACACACACACACAAGAACAAACGGAGCACACCCTTCAAAGGATCAGAAACCTTGGGTAAGAAGCAGAGTGGCGCACACACAGGGACTTTGAATCTATTATCTATTAAAAAAGATCCAACGTTTCAAGCACTAACAGTGCTCTTCCTCAGGTTTGTCCCTGAGGAAGAGCACCGTTAGTGCTCGAAAAATTTGTTTTTTCAAAGTCCCTGTGTGTGCGCCACTCTGCTTCTTTATATATATATATATATATATATATATATATAAATTTATATATATATTTTTGTAAAATATGTATTTAACCTTTGTATATAGTGTTTCATTATTGTGAACAAAAATCCTTATATACATTGACTTAGAGGTACTGTGGAGTTGGACTTATTTGCAGCATGAGGGATAGTCATTTTGAATCTATACTATACTAAGGTTATTTATGCTAGTTATATCATTATTGTGAATCTAACACGGAAATGGTGTGCTGACTTCCGTGTAGTTGGGACGCTTTAGTTTTGCGTCCTGTCACCACGGTGACTCGGTATGTCACTTCCGTTTTCAATCTATACATGGCACTTCAAAAAAAAGTACGTTATATGATGTGAGATGGCCACGGTAACACGCTTGAGAAAGGGACTGTGGTATTCCCGAAAAGTCACATAGAAGTGGCAAACTGGGTGCATAAGTACTCACGCTGTTGTTATTACGTATTGACTGTAGGCTTTTTATGGATACTAATAAATGCTACGTTTTATATACATGGATTGCGACTCGGTTGGAACATATATATATATATATCCAGTACACAGAAGGCACTCACGGCATCAAATCTGCAAAAGTAGTCCTTTATTCAATACCCATATATATGTGTTTCAATTCCCTCAGGATCGTCGTCAGGATGACGTCCTGACGACGATCCTGAGGGGATCGAAACGCGTAGATATGGGTATTGAATACGGGTATTGGATAAAGGACTACTTTTGCAGATTTTATGCTGTGAGTGCCTTCTGTGTACTGGATGTAATGTGTTGGTTAGCACCCAGTTTATGCCTTTGAGCGGTGAGTGCCGATAACTGGATGCTATATATGTATATATAAATTAATTAATAGGGCAAAGTTTTTAATGTTGTGACTAATCTCCTCTAAATGCTTTCCTACCGGTGGTAATGTAAATTGCTGGTAGGAAAACATGTGTCACTTCGGCTTTCCGAATTTGCCTCACAAATTAATCACAGGATGACTAGTTTCCTTGAATGTCACTGGCCTTAAGGTGGCCATACACTGTAAGATCCACTCGGCAACTTCGGAAAACCGATGCGACGCGTGTGCCATTCCACCGGCCAGGGACATTTTTGACCCCTGAGCAGCATGAGGCAGCTCCTCCGATGCCACCCCCCTTGGAGGGGCCACATCACTAATGTAGAGAGTGCAATTGCGCTCTCTGCACTAGAAGAGCAGAAATTCCGTTGTAAAGAAAACAGAAAATAGGCTCTTTTTTCCGCCCCTGGTAACTTTGGGGGAGCTGCCGTCTGAGGTGAATTTCTCAACTCGCCTCATAGTAGCAGCACCCCTGCCTCAGGCGATTTACATTCTTGCCAGTGGGATGGCATGTCTGGGATATTAGTTGCCCGCAATAGTGAAGATTTAGTGAAGAATAGTGAAGAACAAACACTGCATTAATAGCAATTACATTTGCAAGTACAGGTATGGGATCTATTACCCAGAATGCTCGGGACCTGGGGTTTTCCGGATAAGTGGTCTTTCCGTAATTTGGATCTCCTACCTAGAGTCTGCTAAAAACATTATTTAAACAGTTATTAAACCCAATAGGATTGTTTTTCCTCCAATAAGGAAAAATTATTTCTTAGTTGGGATCAAGTACAATGTACTGTTTTATTATAACAGAGAAAAATGAAAGCAATTTTAAAAATGTGAATTATTTGATTAAAATTTAGTCGATGGGAGACGGCCTTTCCGTAATTCGGAACTCTCTGGATAATGGGTTTACGGATAAGGGGTCCAATACGTGTAGTTGTAAAATCACTGATTTTTTTAATTAATATATACAGGTATGGGACCTGCTATCCAGAATGCTAAGGGGTCTTTATAATTTGAATCACCATAGTCTACTAAAAAAATAATTGAAGCATTAAATATACCCAATACGAATGTTATTATATCTCAGTTGGGATCAAGTACCAGGTATTGTTATATTATCACAGAGAAAAAGGAAATCATTTTTAAAAATTAGAATTGTTTGATTTAATTGACTTTATTAGGAGCTTTCTGGATAATGGGTTTCCAGATAACAGATTCCATACCTGTATAGGGAAATTGCTTAGAATTAGATTTTCTGCCATTATGGAAAAAATGGGTAGAGTTAAACTTTAAATATTTTGGCTATTTATGCCATTCTGCCAATAGATGTGGACAGCATGACTTTACCAAAAATGCCAGAAACCCTATATGGTCTGCAGTACATGGTAGAGCTAGAGCAACGGGTACTGCTGTGTGCCATAGACAAAACAGGGCAAGCCTACGTTTGTTACAGAAAATTGAAAGCAATTTTAATTGCAAGCTGAAATACAATAGAATTTTAAAATATCAGAGAATTTCCTTAGTCATTTCTTAAACTTTTTACCTGCCATGGATTTTAATCACTGCTGCAGGCCAATTCATTACATTTGTAACAAATGAGTTGCGAATTTGTTTCAAGAATTGCAGTTTGATGACAAATGTTGAATCAATGGATTGTTGGCCCCTAGCTGCCTAAAAAAAAGTTTATCTTGCAGAAAAAGAGCGAGATGCACATTGCCTCACTTGCACATACATAATGATATCTACAAACTGTCAATGGGCAATTAGTTGGAAAATGCTAGACTGAAAAGAGCCTTGTTTATACCCATGCAGAGATATCTGATATTATATACAGTAAGACGAACAGTGCTGTCAGCTTTTCCCCAGTCACACAAACAGAAGCTGATATGCCAATAAGAGATATTCCCTATGCTGGCTAATTGTTCTGCTCATTATTGGATGTATGCAATACTAGCCTAATCATTTTGCATATGGGCAGAGCGTTTAGGTGCAGTAAGGACAGATGAGATATAGAATACCCAACATCTGGCTTCTGTGGTTACTGCGAAAGAAGGAAAGACCATGCAACAATGTTGCCTATGCTATAAAATAAAAATGTAAGAATTGAGGACTGGGTATTTAATTGTTGTAAGGGAGATTTATGATTTAACACTGGACAATGACTACCTCTCTATATATGCAGCAGTATAGCAGCTAGGTGTTCTACTATGGATGTTATTTTAAATATAAAGCAGGAAAACTCCAACATATGATGTTTGTGCCATGATGGTCAGCTCTAGGGTCTCTAAAAAGCTGTATACCACTGATACTAAGGATGATCACATTACTGCATAATAGTACAAGATGGAAGGAGAAAAAAACAAATGCATTGCATCCTTTTGTATAAGATAATGCAGGAGAAGACCCCAAAACAACATTTGGGCAAAAGACTATACTTATAAGAGATCATCAAGAGTGTGTTTGGATTTGTATTGTTTGCCAGAGTGGTTAAACTTGGTGTAAGCATGCTATACAACCCAAAGCATGCCAGCCCATAAGACACACCAATAAAACTGATGCTATATGTTCTGAAGGGCACTTTAATCAGAATGGCATCTGGTGAACTTTTCACATACTACTAAAGTTACATTTTAGTGTTTACCTGCTGTTCTGATCTGCACCAAGCCATTGTTATGGATATTACTATGTGTGTGTATGGGGGGGGGGGGGTTATGCATGCTTGCATGTGTGCACACTAATGCCTTGAACATATGCGTCTATTTTATGAAGACATGCTCACAAAAACACAAACATATTCACCTTTTACAATTCTGATGTACCAGTATGTTCCTAATGCGCACATCCAGTTAGTGTTTGGCTTGTTCCACGTGACCCATATGGATTGGATATATAGTTACATGCACCAATGATATTTATAGTTACATGCACCATTGTTTTGCTCTCCTTTGGGACCTCTTCAAGGTAACTGTGATGCAAAAGTGATTTAAGCATCTTCTTATGTTTTCATTGAAATGATGCAGTAAGAATGTCACAACAAAGCAAAAATGGAAGCGATGCTTTAAGATGTGGGTATTTAAAGACCCCATTGTACCATAATTACTGACCTTGAAAATAAAAAAACTGAAGCTCTAGTCTGTATGTTCAGAAATATACATTTTGGTCTTATACAGTAATCCCTTCATTTAGGCATATCTATATATGTGTATCTGTATATTATTCCTTACATTTATATAAGGTTTACCTGAGCATACTGTAGAAGCTGACTTATAAGGTATATGAATTATTTGTGGGTTAAGCACTTAATGTTCTCTATACAGTGTTTATAACATATATTAAAAATAACCAACAACAATGGATCAAAATATTGGTTTTAAAGATCTGTCTTTTACATTACATTTCAAGTTGACTGAACAGTCAATTTAGTGTTACTGGGCAATCAGATAAGATTAAATATATTAAGAAAACAGATGGAAATGGATGTTTCCGCCAAACTATATATATAAACACTCATTGATTTTCCCTGCATTGCAGGCACTGAAATGAGCTGAATTGTTAAACATTGTTCACCGTGTTTGCAATGATCTCATGGAATTAACCTAATCTCAAAGCCTCAAATGTGATAATAGATCAATCTTATGTCATACCACTGACTGACAGATTAGACATCAACAAAACACAAGGATTCTTAATTTGTTTTCAGACAGTCTGCTGAATGAATATGTTTATTGGTGAGAGAGTTAAGTCACCTATTCTTCTAAAACAAATCATTGCCAACTGTTTCTGGTTTGATCCCCAGTAGGCTTCACTAAAACGGAAGGCCACACATTTATAAACATAAAAAGTACTGTGTATTACAATTAGTAAATAGTAGCGCATTTCTTATTCAATGCTACCAGAATGTGTGTAATGAAAGAGTTAATGGCAGAATGATAATGACACACGTGTCTGTTGCTGCTTTATGTATTGCAGATGCCTAATGCCTTTTAGTCCAGTGTCGGAAATGTTACTGCAAAATGGGACACACAGTTTGATCAGTTGGTTTGTCAGAAGCTGGACCAAAATAAACTCTTTTTTTACAAACATTGCTGTCAAAACATAAGCCTTGTACGTGATACACCGGCAATCACACCTACACAGCCAATAATTGTACACACAAGGTATTATATACACAATCCCATGCATCATTCATAGCAATCAGTCATGTAGGCAATGCAGAAAACATGTACTCTACCAGCCTTTGCTTTATGCCTCATAGTATATACATGAGGTAGTCATAAACACTGCTTTACTATATATACACACACACACAGCAGTGCATACAGCCTGGCCTGTTCCTGTGATTTATAGCCACTGGAAATGACCCAGACCTGCTAATCACCCATAATCCCACACTATGTACTTATATATATAAATATTTAGCACACAATGGCCATGTTCCAAGTGAATGAAGTACCTATCTAGTATCCTATAGGCAACTGAGAGTATGTGGCACCATGCATGACAGCCACAGTGCCACTGTATGATGCCAGCTTGTCACATTTAATGCAGCATGCGGAAGGCACAGGTAGCGTGTTTAATGGAGCATGCCCAGCGCACAGATGATAGAATGTTCCATGCCCAGCGCACAGATGATAGCATGTTCCATGGCCAGCGCCTGATAGGATGCCTTCTACACAGGCTCTCTCTCGCCATAGCCTCCGGGAAAGCAGCCATTGCGCGGCGGCACACTCACCACAGCCTCCGCTTGTAAGGCAGTATATTCCCTCTGTTGGAAGGAGTCACTCCGATCGCCATCTGCAGCACAGTCAGGTATTTCTGGTATTTCATTTTGCCTCCCCCCTTGTTTCTCCCCTCCGATGCCCCCCCTTAAACCACTGCATGCGACCATGAAATTGGCATTCCCAGGCATCTGCCGTGTTGCCCTGTGACCCCCCGTCGCCTCCCTCCTTCTCCCCGACTGTCCTCCTCTGTCCCCTCGGCGTGTCTGGTCAGCAGAGCGCCATTTGTGAGCGGCAGATAGAGATAACATTGACAGCTAGAGGTGGCAGCGCCATCCTTCTTCCCTCTCCTCTCCCTCTCTCCCTCTCCCCCTCCTCCCTGCACTGTGTCACAGGAGCTCAGACAATCCTATTAGCGCCTAGAATAGCGTCCCATTAATCCCCTCTCCGTTAGTAGGTCTAATGAGGCTTTGGGGCTGATCACATAGTCATCAAATCCAAATTAGCACCCGGGTGGCTCCCCGCTTTTCGGCATCACTGCAGCGGGCAAGGGAGAAAAGGGTGAAACTAGAGATATATAAAATTGTTAATAAGCCATGCCCATTTTATAGATACCACGCCCACTTTATTAAGCATAAGGACCAAAACGTAAAAATCAAGACTACTAGGAACTAAATGATTTTGTCATTATGACAAGTTACAGAAAGAAACCCATAATGCATGAAGCAAAACAGGGGCATTTAGGGCCCCCATAGAAAACTGTCAAGACTCTAGGACACAGTCCAAAAATGGGGCACTATCTCAGGAAAACCTGCACATATATATATTAACATATTTAGGAAGCACCAGCATATCACCCAATACTGTACAATGGATGGGCGTGTACATCTAATCTTAAAGAAGACATGGGAGACACAAGCATTGAGGTGGGTAAGGTCATAATTCAGCAAAATGAAAGATGTGGCATTGTGCATGGCACTTAGCAGGTGGCAGCGGTATATATTGTATCATGAAAGAAGTTCTAGGTTAGAGAAGGGTAAGCTTCCCTAAAGAAATGTGCTTTGGGAGAACATTTAAAGTCTGAAAGATTGGGAGAAAGTCAGAAGGAAAGCTGTAGGGATTTCCAGAGATGGGGTGCAGCACTAGTGCTGCTTGGATACATGTATGTGTAGAGTTAATGAGTGAGGCATGAGAATAACCCCTTTGGTAAGTACCTGGATATATGGAAGCCCAATCTATGGATTGTGGGAATATTCAGCTCTTGCTTACACTATAAAGACTTTTTTGGTTCATGTTCCCATTTGAGCTCCCACGTTTGACAATATTATGTTTAAGCCTTTCATCCATAATCCTATAGTTGTATAGTGTATGAGCCATTCAGCCATAGCATTTCTCATTGACCTTCAAGATGGCCATCCAGTAGTATCTAGGATACGAAAAGACTGGGAATCACTACCGTAAGGGCACATAACATTAGCCAAGAGTTATTTTCCATGAATATGTACATTGTGTGGATTCAATATTTCAAATTAAACTGGAAAACAAATAACTAATTTTCCTGATCAATTCCAATAAGTTTAAGAACATTTTTATTATCACATTTATCTCTATCCCTACTCCCAGTAATGCAAGCATTTATTTTTCTTGAACAGACCTAGACATGTTTAGCATTGAGAATCACACATCTCAGAATAATGCTGTTATTTGGGTAAATAAGAAACAATGTCTCAGACCATGTAGCCATCTTTTAGAGCAGTTCTGGTCCACTAATAACATGTATTGCCATAGTAACATAGTAAGTTATGTTGAAAAAAGACCATTCAACCCCTTCGTGAAGCTATCTAATGTATCAGCCAGTACGACTGTTGTTGCCCTACCTTGTTAGACAATCTCTTCCCACTATGTTACAACTGTTCTTCATAGAAAAAAAGGCTCCCATGTTGCTAATAGTTTTCCAAACATGGCGCCCACACAGCTTGTTACATAGACAGGGGGAGGGCTCCGATCCCATTGACTGACATGGAAGGCAAGGTGTGTATAATAATGACATTAACAGTTTTTATTTACAGAGCAAGAGACTGCACTCGGACCACATCTCTGAAAAAGGCTGCCTCTGATAAAACCATGAATTTTGATGAATAACTGTAATGTGTGATAAAGTTCACTCTTCTCTACCAGTGATCCATTGAAAGATATTGAGTTGGCCATATACAGGCATATCATGTTGGGCAATGTGGTTGTTTATAACGAAACATACAAAAATAGTTTGGGAGTGCCAAGCTTGTTACATGGAAAGGGGGATCCAAGTGCAGATGACTTGACTCAGTAACCTGTGGCCTATCACAACCAATAACATGTTTACTTTTAAACAGGTAACCAATAAACGCTACCTATGATTAGTTGCTATGGGATATGCACCTGGCCAGACTTTTTTTTTTTCTTTTTATCAGAGTTGTTAATTGTTCCTCATTTTCCCAGCATCAAAGAGGTTTGCAGACCTCCCTAACCATGCATAAGGCTATCTAAAGAAGATAGCCTTATGCATGGTTAGAGAGGTCTGCAAACCTCTTAGTTCCTTTTATAAAGGTGGCCTTACATGGGATGATTTCTGCTGGAGATATCCTTTAGACCAATTCGGCAGCTTATCTGCCCATGTATAGGCACCGCCAATGGACCACCCCAATCGATATCTGGCCTGAAATCAGCCAGATCTTGATCAAGTAGGTTCGATTTTTCCTTTGGATTGGGGACTGTGTCAGCTCGTTGATACGGTCTCCAAACTGACAGCCCTAGGGCCAAACTAAAGAATTAGCCTGATATCACCCACTCCTAAGTGGGCATATCGGGAGAAGATCCACTCACTTGGCAACCTTGCCAAACAATCAGATCTTACAGTGAATGGCCACCTTTACATAGGGGAGTGTCCAGGAACATTTAAGGCTGTACATCAGTATGTAGAAGAATGGATGGATCAATTAAAAACAAAAATTACAACATACAGGGACAAACAAATCTGATTTTTGCCATCCTCTTATCATTACTTAAAGTGGTTTATGGGACACATTTACTAAGCAATTTTGAGAAAAAGTAATTTCTTTTAGTAATTTTTAATTGCTTCATTGTTTTCTATTTCACACACTTTCAAGGGGAAGTTAATCCTATCATTGTTTTCACACATTATTTCAAGGGGAAATTAATCCCATCATTGTTTTCTAGTTCACACCTTTTTAAGGGAAAGTTTATCCCATCATTGTTTTTATTTCACCCAGTTTCAAGTGAAACTTAAACACAGTATTGTTTTACAAGAATGAGCACCAATGATTGGCTGCTGGAGTAATTCCTGTTTGGAAAAATAAAGAGGATTCATGAAAACAAATGTTAATTTAAACTCGAATTTTTTAAGTTTTGACAATACTTTCAGCTAGAAAAATTTGTGATTTTCGAACGTAAACTCAAAATTTTTGCGCGACCTATCACTAACGTGACTTTTTATAAATACAACAATGATTGAGTTCATACGACTTTTAAGGCCAGAAAAAAACTAATTTAAGTAAATCAGCCCCTAACTGTGCAATGTGTGCTATCCTAAACTTGGTGTGCTCTAGGCTACACTGTACACTAGGGTACAATAAAACAGCCATAGTCTCATTACCTAAGTGATAACTAGGTTGTTGAGGCATTAAAGGAGGGTTTAAAAATGCTCTGCTTTTCTTTAAGTTATAATGATACCTGTCAATAATACTTTATAGGACAGGAACATGTGAACAGCAGTCTAAGCAAGCTAAGCATGAAAACCTTTTAGGGATATCCCTACAATTAAAAATAAGGCAGTTATTAAATCATGAAATGAATAGTTAAAAGTCACTGCCAAATGATGCATTGCCAAATTATAATGTACTGTATATGTCTTTACATTGACTCTCTAAGGCAGGGATCCCCAACCTTCTTTACTTATGAGCCACACAAGCATAAAAAAGTTGTTTGGGGATGCCAATTAAGGGCTGTGATTAGCTATTTGGTAGCCCTATGTGGACTGCTAGCCTGCAGGAGGCTCTGCTTGGAGTAAAACTGTGTATCTGTGCTTTCAAAACTTGCCTCCAAGCCAGAAGTTTAAAAATGGGCACCTAAGATTTACTTCATTAAATATTTATGAAATCATTTTCAGTTTCCAATTTTTTTTTACATTATTTTTTGTGTGAATAGCATGATTATTGCGGACTGATTGAACTTGATGGACTGATGTCTCTATATAATCCCCTTCACCTTTAGGGCTCTGGCACACGGGGAGATTAGTCGCCTGCGGCAAAACTCCCTGTTCGCGGGCAACTAATCTCCCCGAGTTGCCTTCCCCCTGCCATCCCACCGGCGAACATGTAAGTCGCCGGCGGGATGGCAGACGCGGCGGCGCGAGTCTTTTTCAGCGATTTCCTGAAATCGCCCGCTGCGTCTGCCATCCCACCGGCGACTTACATGTTCACCGGTGGGATGGCAGGGGGAAGGCAACTCGGGGAGATTAGTCGCCCGCAAACAGGGAGTTTTGCCGCGGGCGACTAATCTCCCCGTGTGCCAGAGCCCTTAAACTACCTTATCATGTTGGGTACAGACGAAATCTTAATCAAGGCATAAATCACTAAGGCTGGTTTGTGATCCAATTATCTAAAAAGCTTCAGTGTTTTTGTCTCTGAGCAGTCTACTTCTACATTTCTATTAGAGGTTGCTAAAGTACCCTGATCCATTGATTTATTTGTTTTAGTGACTTTTCTTTGTGGTGCATGCACTTCTGCTTCTGTGCCATAGATTGTTTTGCTAATTTAATGTGTAGCTGCACTTCTGCTTCCCTCTCTCCTATTTTTAGAGATCCCACGCACAATGAACCATAACAAAAGCAACTCCAGCTTAACAGCATTATAACAATACAAAGTCATGCATTAGGTGGTATATAATCTGCATTGGCACTGTTTTATCTGCTTTTCTGATTTAGGGCCTTTTTTGTATACATGTTCTGGTGAGTACTTTTTACCTCAAAGTAGTAGGGATTGCCTATTTATAAAGCATCAAAAAACTTTCAGCTCTACAGGTATTGAAT
Source organism: Xenopus tropicalis (assembly GCF_000004195.4). Lineage (NCBI taxonomy): Eukaryota > Metazoa > Chordata > Amphibia > Anura > Pipidae > Xenopus > Xenopus tropicalis. The sequence continues at coordinate 97,902,700 of NC_030679.2, forward strand.
TTAAAGGCTATGGCTAACATGCATATACATAAGCATACGACCCACTGTCCCAATGTTTCTTACTCAAAAGTCCTGCACTGAATACTAAAAAAGATACAATGTTTCATTAATTAAAAAAGTAGCTTTTGGCAGAGCTTTTTTGCCCAGAAAACATAACAAGCTACACTTGCACTTAGATACAATGTTTCTCAAACTTAATTTAAAAAAGTACATTTTGGCAGAGAGCCCAGAAAGCTCAACAAGCTATACCTACACTTACATAAAATTGTAACTAATAAGCTAAACAGGTCTCTTGGGGGAACTGAGACTCATAACGTAAAGGGCAATTTCACCTTAATTAGCAAAACTGTAATACCACATAAAACAAGACCCCAAAATCCCCAGAAATGTGTTCAAACTTTAAATAACCTGCCAAATTTTATAAAATGAGAGTGGTATTTAGGGGGTGTGGTCACAAACATGGGCGTAGTAAAAATTTATTTTGTCCCTCTTTCCATTTTCCAAATGTTGGGAGGTATGACATAAGGGAAACTGTATGCAGTGTAAGCACACATAACACAAGAACCAGTAAAATCTATTCTTTACCTTGGTATAGTATCATCTAGGATATATGAAAATATGTGTTTTTTTCAATACATGAAGAATTTTAACAGGAACATATATACATAAAATAGAGGGTTATCTGTGCTTTCATATCCTGTGCACCAATAACATATACAAAACAAGTTTTGCAGCTGGCCTGTTGGTACTTCTTTATTACAAATAAATAAATGGCTTTCACTGTCTATAGAAATGTTACCTTGGACCATATACAGAATATCAACATAAACAGGTATGTGTGCTGAACCTGCAAAGACAATGGAGGATAAATAATGGACAACATACAAAGACACAAGAGTAGTTTGGCATTTCACATTGAGTCATGACTGGTTATTCCAAGATCCCCAGCCTAATAAGAGGTGTAAACTAGGAATGTTTGGTTCTACCCAATTTAAAATGAGTGGGAACAGATGTATAGACAACATGGAAGATGTATAAAGAGTATGGCTTGTGTGGAACATATATTTGCCTATTGTTTAAATTAGGAAATATGTAGGGTTTTTTGTAATTATTTGCACTAAAAGGCCAAAATCTAAATAGAAGAGTCCTATTTTAATTCTGGTTCTTCCAGTTCTTCAGCAATCCACTGAGAAGTCTCTGCAGCCGAGAGACAGTACTGCGCCCCCCCCCCAGAAAAATATTTGGAGGGTCCTGGTGCACACAGCCACCTACCCGCTGCCCCCCTTCCCACCCTGCTTACACATGCGCACGTCCCCTGCTTATAGTTTGCAGCAGACGTACAGAGTTTCCAGGACTGTGCAGCATTGTGGCTCAGTGGTCTGGTGATTTGTTTTGATTGTGTTCATACAAACCACAAAGTATAATGTGACTTTATGTTTCCTTTAGGATTTTGACCTGTTCAGTGCAAGGAAAAGCAAAACACATAGATATTTCTAATTAATGAACAAAAGGTATGTTCAGGATTAGCTCTATTCATTAAACTAATGTTGAAAGTGGGAGTACATTTAACGAAATTAACATTTAATGAAAGGTTATGGTTATGTGCAAACTATTGATGGAAGGTTTGCAATACTGAGTACTCCTGGGATTTGACGGAGGGAGTCTTGTGGTTTTGCCACTGTATACAACAACAGTCAACAAAAAGCCTTGTTTATTCTCACACATTTTATGTATTTGGTTACAAAGGGTCGGGGGGTGAAAGAATGGTTTGGTGTAACTAGGACTAGAGTTATTGTTATGCGGCTGTTTTGGAACTGTATTTTAGGGCTGCCAGTTGGAATTATGGCAAGTTTTACTCATCAAGGCTCTTAGGTATCATTTCTACAATACTTTTGTATTTGTGTTTTTTATATATTGTGTTTTATTAATTATTTTGCCACTGGCTAACACAGTATCACAGTTTTTGTTTTACTATAACCCACGTGACTGTACAACCCTGAACAGTACACAAATATGCTATTCTTTGCCCATTCTCTTCCCTCCATGTTATATATTTATATGTGGATTAATGTCATTCTGTCATTTGAACTGAAGACTGTTTCAGTATACAATGTGCCAAGAAGAGTTGGAACTAGCTTTACTAGGTGTTTATGCTATCTCCCTTTAGCAACTCATAAAAAATAAGAAATGAATAGTAACATTTGGTACTTTGTTACATTCAGGAATATATGTATACATTCTGAAATCAGAAAATGTTTTGAACTGTGTGTGATCTTGTTATCAGTTCCACAGCAAATGATTAAGTATCATACTAGATTCTTAAATATATTATTGGAAAATGAACAGTAGGCTTACTTCTTCTATATTATATAATACATAACAGCAATATTCTTCTTGCTGGCATGGATAAGCCTACATAAAAAATTTGTGTCATCTGCTTCCATGTCCTAACACTGAACACATCCCTCTAGTCCTGTTTCTGGCAGAGCTTTTCCCATAGAGACTTAGGTCCATCTCGTCCTTCTCAGTAGATTTCTGCAGGGACAGCATTGCCCTTCTTTACTTGCAAGCTGGCTGTAACTGATGAAATATATAGTTGGATAATTTAGCAGAATGGTTTATATATGAATAGTAAATGAGAGCTAACTCCACTGGGAAACACTTGCTGCTTCATGCTGTTATATAAACTGTCTGCCTAGTATACATTAAACATAGTGCCACATCCAGTATATTGTGATTTAGAGAAAAAGTATCAAATCATAATAAGTCATTGTTTGTTTCTGCTGCAGGAACTGTTTGTTGTTTTGCAGACACCCTGCTCTACCATCCACCAAATGCCAGCTACATAGTTGTTCTATAACTTCTCATTCTCCACATAAATTAATGAAGGCATGTCTATGGAGCAACCCTCCATCTTGCAGTTGCTCTGCTAAGAACATGTGGTTAGGTGAACCCAGGTAGCCTGGTCACTCAAGGTCATTGGTTGGTTTGTGAATTTATAATTTGGAAGACCTTGTTAACTGAACTTGGCTGCCTAGGTGTCCCCCTGATAGGCCAAGGGGAATTAAGGGTGTATGAATGGACTTTACATTTTTATATTGGACCAAACAAAGTAGGAGAAGACTGCACATGGAGCCTGCCAGATATCAGTCTCCTTGGCGTCAAGAGTTTGTAGTTGCAAAGTTCCCTTGCCAAATGGACCATGCGATATTAGGTTTTAATATTTTATCCACCTTTTGTTTAATGCCAGGTATATTTTGTTGTGTTTACTGTAACTTGAGTGAATCCTTTAAAATTGATTTGCTGTCTGCTATTGGCAACAGTCTACAGCAGTTATTTTTGAGCTTTTTCTCCTATGTACCCCTGCAACAATGTGTAGTACTAATTCCACTGCCTCATTCCTTTACAGTCTATTTAAGAAAGCAGGATTGTACCCTTTTCAGTAGACTACAAAAGGCTGTAGGTGCTGTAGATGTTGGGAAAACCCAACTGCAGCCCAAGTAAACAAATACACGTGGGAGTATTTTTATTTATTTATTTTTCACTGGTGATGTTGCCCATATCAATTAGATTTAAATGGCCACCTACTAGTTAGAAATCTAAAGCAAAGATTTGATTGGTTGCTATGGGCAACATCACAAGTGATGTTTGTCTTCAATGTTAAAAATACACCCCATGGTGTCATTTTCTAGCACCTGTTCTCTGCAGAGTAAATGCGCTAAGCACTTAGTAAATGAATAAGCTCTTAATAAATGAATCCCAGTTTTGTATTACATCATAGCGTTATCATTTACTTGAGCAGAGTCTGGCATTTAGATAAAAAGTAAAAATAGATAAACGTTAGTTTATTTCTGTTTTGTATTTGTGTTTATTTTATGTGTTGCATGTTGTAGGTAGTACTGAGAGAGTGCTGAACCTTTGATTCTAATATTGAGCAACAAAAATCAGAATTAGGGATATTTGCTCTTTCTTACCACATGGTAGTTTTTGTTGAATTGCTAGATTCATTCATATGCCTCAAATCCTGTAAATTACATAGGTCAGTAGTGAGCATCCGTTGTACTACCTAAGGCATGTGGGGATGTTATTTCAGCAAAAAATATGGATAAATGGGATAAAAGGGCAAATAAGTAGTTACATGTTCAAATGTGTTACATACCCAAACAGTTTCACTCCTGAACTGAACATACAAAATTAAGGAGAAACTGCAGATGGGTTTTAAATAGCAGCGTAGGCACAATTTTCTTATGGATATAGGAGAATTAAATAAACCTTAAAAAACTATTTGTATAAATTGTCATCCCAAGATTTTCCTATGTTAATAATCTAAGGGCCACATTTACTAATCCATGAACGCTCCGTGCGTATTTTTGACGACTTTTTCGTACCTTGCACAACTTTTTCGTATTTGCGCAATTTTTTCATACTTTGCGGCAAAATTTGTGCGACAAAATCGTATTGTCGCGCAGAGTAAGAAAGTTTCGGATTCATTCAAGCTTCATTATCGTGACTTTCCTTGGGCCAGGTTGGAGCTGCAGAGTGCCATTGATTCCTATGGGAGGCTTCCAAAATCATGCACAGAAGGAAAGGTTTTCCCGCTGTTTACAATCGTTCGGTACAAAAATTTCGGATCGCCAATACGATATTATCGTGACTAATACAATTTTTTCGTAGGCATTTTTGAGATATTTGCGATCTTCAGAAATTATCCTATCCAATCCGAATTTGTCCCATTCGGGATTCGAATGTAGCCCTAAGTGTGTTCAAATTCTAAAACACTCTATTTATCTATTTAAAGATTCTTTCCATTGATTTTTTGCCTTCACCTCTCAGATGTTCTTCTGACATTTTATTTCATGGATGGTTGATATCAAGAATAATATCTGCAACAACTGACTACATTGTATGATCAGTATATTTGGGAACAAACAAATATCTGATACAATGTTTTTATCTAATTTCAGTTTTCCGTAAAGACCCTAAATTGGAGTAGACCCTAACTGGAGTAAATAGAGTTCACAAGACCACATGGCTCGTTTATGGACAGTGGGGAAAAGTGCAAAAATAGGTGTACATCACCAGGTCCTTAGAACCGTACAGTATTCTTGTGCTGTCTAGCTGTACTCCTATGCCAGGCGGTAAGGACAGGCTACTAAGATCCTGGCTCATCTTGACACCTTTATATTAAGATAAAGGGTGTAATTTTAATGTAGTAAACACATTCAGTGGAGGTTCAGGCAAGTTGATGTCCAAGACATGAGAATGGGCAACTTTAATTTCTACATTCAGCAACCAAATTTGGGGGCCACTGGCTGCTCTGTTTTTTTGTTGTTGTTTTGTTGATACAATACACATGGTCACTGTAGAAGTCCTCAGTTCTTAGCACAAAATAAAGAATAACAAAAATATGGTTACTATAATGCACCAGTGAAATCAATACTGTAGAATGCATTAAAGCATTATAATTGTGTTCACAGCAATATTTTACAGGATACTGTTATTTTTATGCATCTCCTTTATAAAGCAAAAGAGCTTTTTCCATATAGCCTTGAGCCTGCTTTGAATTATTGGAGAGAGGCATATAAAGTACCCTAGCTAGTAACTGTCTTAACAGGATATCTACAACAGGGTCAGAGTTAGTCCCCAGATGCATATATAGGGTCTTGTGTAAAATTTGTTCCAAGTACCTTATTTATATAGGGATAGTAGTGGCATAATTTACAGCTTAACCACAAGGTACAGTGCAAAGAACATGGCCTATTCAATAACATATATTATGCATTTATAAATATATATTTTTCTATAGATCTGAATTTTACTCAGTTTAAAGGAGTGATTAAAATGTATAGGAAAGTGAAGGTGCTCTGTAGTGAGTGGCATTTGCAGCCTATAATATGCCAAACACTGCAAAGATGTTGGCCTTATTACAGAGAAGAAAAATATATTTATGTATGTGTAACTATTATAAATGTATAAAATGCTACTAGGATACTAATATTACAATATAGACAAGTACACATAGGGAAGACAACAGTAATAATTATAAAAAGTAATGGTAAATAATAAATATACAGTGATTAAAGTGATTAAGTGCCACATGGTAAAAGAAACATTGGGAAGGAATGCCTGCCCTGTAGATCTTACAGTGGTTTTCCATTGTGCCTCATCTTGGATTGTCGTAACTCTGTAGATGCTCCAAAAAGGGGGGAGGGGGAAGCAGAGAGATTGTCAAAAGGTTTAGCAATTGGTTCAAGGAATTGTTTTGCCTGGTTTTAATGTATTCTGGTCTTTAGACACTAGTGGTGTGATAATACTGCTTAACCACCCAGAATTTCTGGAGGTCATGCAGTATAATGGAGAGATCAGCTTTTAAACAACAAGGCTTGTGCATGTCTCTCTGGATCTCAGGCAAAAGGTCTTGATGTGTGAGTTCCTCATGGCACAAAGAGGGCAGTGCAGAAACAAACAGAATGTTGTTGGACTGCTCAAAGTAGTCAAACACATTATGACAACTGACACATTGATCTGCTTTGAATAATATGTCAGTTTATCAACCACATTACTGACAGTTAGGAAAGTGTTAATAAATCACAAAAATATTGAATTTCTGGCTGTCCCTCTGGACTCCGTAGTTCAATATTTTGTGAAACTGCCCCCTTGTATTACGTTTGCTAAAACTGTCTGAAGTCTAAACCCATAGGTCACAAGCATTGTAGCCAGAGCCCTCCATCTGTTCACTTGTTATTGTTCAGCACTGTACTGTGGAAAATATTCACTCACAAAGAGGTAAAAAGGAATTTGTGGCAAAAAATATGTCAATATTGTAGCATGCCATGCTGTAAATTACGGATTCTTTTAACATCTGCTGCCAATGGTGGGTCCTTTAATCCCATAATAGAAAACAGCTTTTAAAATGAGCCATGTAATTGATCCAAAACCTAATTTTTGGGCTCCCAATTAAAAAAGGTACAGAAACCAGTGTTAGAGTAAAACATACAGGCTTAGTTTTTGAAGCAGATACCACTACTGGAATTACAAGCCCTTTGAGGCTTACAGATATCCTACAGGAAACAAAATCTGCTGCCATTGAACAGTGGCAGGCAATAAACATTGCTTCTGTCAATGCTAATGAGAATCAATAAAGCAATTGCACTTACTGTGAAATATAAATGTCTGCTATTGCTAGGATATAGTGCATTTTTAAATAATATACAAGAGCCATTAAGACTCTGTAAAATATATCCTTTGTAACTACCATTGCCTAATGATGTCATCAGTTATAACCATACCTTAGTGCAGGGATCCCCAATCTTTCTTACTCGTGAGCCACTGTCAAATGTAAAGACTTGGAGAGCAACACAAGTATCATAAAAAATCATGAAGGTGCCAAATAAGGTGCTGTGATTGGCTGTTAGGTAGCCTCTATGCACACTATCAGCTTAAAGGGGGCTTTATTTGGTAGTAAATCTTGATTTTATTTAACCAAAACTTGCCACCGAGTCAGAAACTCAAAAATAACTACCTGGTTTGGGGGCACTGAGAGCAACATCCAAGGGGTTGGTGAGCAACATGTTGATCATGAGCCACTGGTTGGGGATCACTGCCTTAGTGATATAACTTGTGCCACTGAACTTCTTAAAACTAATGTATCATAAGATATAATGTACATCTTACTATGGAATATAAGATATTAGACGTCACTTATGGACTTATTTATCAATTTTTGAATTCACAGGTTTTTTTCAAATTCAAATAAACAAGCATTTAAAAAAATCTCAAATGCTTGCTTATTTATTAATGTGGTAACCTTAACTGAGTTTACAAACTCAAAACATTTAAATATTTCATTGACTTCTCTGTGAACTTGCAAGCTTTTAGCTGCCGATTTTTTACATTCGAGTTTTTGGGTTTTATTTACTCAGTCACACTTACTTCACATTTTCTAGAACAGGCAGCCATCTCTAAAAAGGTATTCTCCCTTCCTTTCCCTCCTTCATACTGCACATGTGTTTCATTCCCTCCACCCCCTCCCCTCTGCCAGATCCACTTCTGATTGTAAATTCAAATGTTTATACATCAACCCTTTAGTGTTTAATGACTATTATAAAAATTCTTAGACTGCAGCCCATCGCTTTTTTTTTCTAACTGACCCTTCTACAGCTCCCACATCATCTCCACCAGTCAACATCTTTGGTGTGGTGTCAGTTAGAAAAAAACATTTAGCACAATGCAAGAAGATGTAATTCTATGCAATATGCATTATTTGTACAAAATAAAAAGTTGGTTTAAAGTTATTTGTAAAAGTACTTGCTATCAAAGGCAATAGCTGTGCTTCCTTTTTTACTGTATATAACTATAACTCTTGCTGTTCCTGAAACAATGCATCATCCCTTAGCCAAGACTCTAGTTCCCACAAGGCCTTGCAAGTCCTGTAATTAAAGGTGGCCATACAGGCAGCGATATTATCGAAGCAAGGTTTTGTACAATATTCGGTGCATGTATGGCGGATCGACGAGGCGACAGATATCGCAAAAGCCAGGAAATGTGTTTTTACGTTTTGAATTATTTTATTAAAATGTTGCCTTTTGAAGATGGCCTTTCCATAATTCAGAGCTTTCTGGATAAGGGGTTTCAGGATAACGGCTCCCATACCTGTATAAGTAAAAAATATTAGCTTAAAGGGCATAACTACAAAAGATTAGTCATGAATGCACAAGGGGCTCAAAATTCTATGGACTCAAAGAATTTGATTTTTCAGCACAGAGACAAAATATGCATGCACTGTGAAGGAATACAGCCCCATGGAGTACACAGTCCCATAAAACTCTAGTTACATCAGTGCTTGGGGGCCAGTGTGGATTGCAATTTGGTAAGACTTGGGTGGGCTCATTTGGAACCAGTGGCTGCTACCTCTTCATATAGGCAATGTATTTACTATAATGCTTTTATTTATTTAGCACTTATTATTCCAAAAAGCTTAACAGCAATCAGTGAACTTTCACATCTGCCATGTCCCAATGGAGCTTACAATTTAAGGTCCATTCTAAATACCCACACTTTACAGTCAATATTATCAGAATCCATTTAACCTGCCTGCCTGTGAGGAAGCAAACCAGAGTACCTGGTCAAACCCATTTAAATTTGGGAGAACATACATATTCCTTGCAGACAATGCCCAGGCACGAATCAAACCCCAGTGCTCTCACAGCACCACTTTGCTGCCACAGCAATAGCTACATAGCTCACAGTGTGCATGCTATGTAATATATTGCAATACATTTTGTGCAGAATATTGATTCAAATATTTCTGATCTGATAGCAATAGCATAACTTTTTGGAGAGTTAATACATTAAGGGGCCTATTTATTATGCTGTGTAAAATTAAATTCATTGAAATTTTTGCTGTCCAAATGCCAGATTTTACATAATTATTTTATGTAAGTTCCACTGGAAGAAAAAACAAGTGAAAAAATAGCGCCATTATTTAAATGGCAAAGCCTCGCGTTATGTGCTGAATTTTGTCACAGTTTTTTACACAGCATAATAAATAGGCCTTTAACTCTCTAAACTGAGATGAAGTAGTTTACATTTAGCCAATAAGAACCCTGATCTGGTCAATTCCCTACAACATATGCAGTCTCCACTGCTCTAATTCAGTGCTCCACTCATTCAACACTTGAATGTACACACTATATACCCAACAACTGTTTTTTCTTTCTCAATGTAGTTTCTGATATAAATGTCCAGAAGGGATTCACTGTCCTAGATCTATCAAAAAACATATTTATGATCTTCTCTCAGCTGTAGGTAAACATGAACAAATTCTATTATTCCAGACATTTTTTCCCCCAGAATTCATTTTGCCATCATTACACAGCCATTAGCACAGAGTCCCACAAAACGGTGTCTGGGATTACTGCTCTATTCACTGAACTGTAATTATATGCATTGCTGAAGAATTACCGTCTCGCATATTTCCAGAGAACAAGAGAAAAGGATTAATTCTACGCTGGCGGCTGACGCATACATGTGTTTTTCTGAAGTGCCTAAAGTATGAATGTGTTTATTTCTAGATGAAATGAGGTTAGTTGTTGTGACTTTTTTTTAAATTATGCCGTGCTTATTTATAGCAGAACAAATTGCTAAGCTGAGCTTTGCTCATATAACAGCAGCCCATATTTAGGGAAAATAGTCATTCACCTTTCTCACATTAGGAGATAAACTGCACTGTAGTGTATTAAACAGGGAACATGATCACATGAAGGAAGTAATAATAGTGATTAAAACCACTGAATTTAATCTTTAAATTGTACTTTGACTTAAACACAGCACTTGGACCCTATACACAACGGTATTTGGCTCCCATTTGCACTCCTTACAATTTGTGCATAGTGCTAATGCACCTGTAGCCTTGATGGAAACCTCATGCTGATTTACGACAATATGTTGCACTTAGCACAGAGTACTGCTTTGGTAAATTAGCCCCATAAAATATTTTTGTATTTCAGAAGAAATTCTGGATTTGATCTTCTCTGTTTTTTCCAATTCTAGCTACATTAGTACCGTAATATTTAGTCTAAAAATCTAAAGGGAAGTCTGAAGTGAAAACCTCAACATGTGTATAGAGCCATCTGGAGGCCCTGTTTGATAATCAGTCAGGTTTGCACCAGGCAAGGGCTCCAATAGTTCTACATAAGCCTCCATTATGATACATTTGTTGGGGCTAAAAATCTGATCATCCCAGTTTGGCTTAGTATGTTGGTGATAAAAAACAGGGGTGCTCATTTGTTTACCCCTCCAGACAAGCAAATCTTACCATGGACAGCCAGTTTGCATCTGTGTTAGGTCAAGGTTGTCTGTTTTCCTCTGCAGGTGTTTTTTATAGAGATGGAGAAAGGTGGATCTGATCTTATGTGTACATCACCATAACTCCATTTACAGGCCCAGCATTGGCATATATTGGCACAAAAATGTATCTCCACACAGGCCGACACCAGTTCTATCTATGGGACTATGGGGGTGTGCGCATAAGAGCAGATCCGGAAAACAACAGAGCTACCACCTACCTGAACAATAAGGTATTTTAGGGTAATTCCAGGGTTCCCAGAATGGCCTGTATTAATAGGCAAAACAGACTGGCATCAAAAGAATCACATTCCAATTAGATTTGAACACCCTGTGCCAGAAATCCTAACGCTGAGAATTTTTACCACAACTTTTTTATTGCGGTCAACTCATAAGAATGTGCATACATCATTGCATTTGTTTAAATGCATTAGGCGCAATAGTGGCAGCTGCAACTTTATTTGTGGCCGCAATTATGTTGGAATTCTGAGAAGACACGCGGCATTTATAGTGAATTGGGTCCAAAAACTGCATTATGTACATTGTTTCTAGTAAGTAAATTCCCTTTTATGTGTTCTGTTCTTCAAGTATAGTTTATAGAAAAAAGTTTGTGTGTGGTATTTTAGTCAACCATTTTGAACAAGGAAAAAAATATATAATACTTGCCTCCCTTAGAGCCACAAACTTGCATAATGTACCCCTTTCAAATTAATAAGAAAGGCAAACAAGACACATTCTAAATATATCACATTTCTGAAGGAGAAAGCTGTACACTATACATAGAAACACAGAGACATTATTGGCCTTTATAGCAATACTAAACTTCACTCAGCAGATTTTACAGGTCCATACAAACCTATGCAGTACAATACTGAGAGACCAGGTGGCTACAGACTCTGTAATAGTAGAGTTTTACAGATCAATATATCAGTCTCAAGGCACCTATAATATAAATGAAAGCCTTTTTGCATTTCCACCTTCCCCAAACTGAATTCCCAGCAGAAGAAAAAGTTACAAGCAGAACAGAGGAAAGACTGATGCGATTAATGCATGTCCTGATGGGAAAGCTCCAGGGCCTTATGACCTCCAACATAAGATTTATAAGTAATTTCAGGGCACTTCAGCCACAGTATTAGCTGATCTAGTTTAAAAGAACTACTGTCAGCTCAATATGCACATATGAAGGTTGGTAGAGTTGTAATGGAAAGTGCTGTTTGTCAGCCCATAGGTCAACTCCTAATTTAATAGTTTTCCCAGTAACTATTCAGGAATTATTAATGGCAGACAAACCCTCATAACACTTAGATAAATATTTAAACAGGGGTTTCTTTTTCTATACAAGCCCTCAAGTCTATGTTGCAGAAGCATTAGTAACATTACATTCTATTATTTAGAGAAGACTAGGGGGTATTTACAAACAAATGTGCAAGTTCAGGTGATCTAAAATGGATGCAACTTAGAGTAAATACTGATGCAACATATTAACATGCCTGCACTTCCACAGTGGATTTCCTCAATAACAAAAATTGAGATTTGCGTTGCAGTCTGCACTTTATTATTAAATGACCTCTACTGACTTTAGTTATTAGCAGCTTTTCTTAGATATTTGTCCATTGTGGAAAATGCAACATCAGCTTCACTGCATCTGTTAATATAGGACACTACCAAGGCTTGCAGTAACAGTCTTCTGTTTGCACTTGGCCTTTTTCATTTCATCTTCCATCTTTTCTGCCACTAGGGGGCTGATTTACTTACCCACGAACGGGTCGAATGGAGTCCGATTGCGTTTTTTTCGTAATGATCGGTACTTTGCGATTTTTTCGTATGTTTTGCGATTTTTTCGGATTCTTTACGAATTTTTCGTTACCAATACGATTTTTGCGTAAAAACGCGAGTTTTCCTATCCATTACGAAAGTTGCGTAAAAAGTTGCGCATTTTGCGTAGCGTTAAAACTTACGCGAAAAGTTGCGCATTTTTCGTAGCGTTAAAACTTAACGCTACGAAAAATGCGCAACTTTTCGCGTAAGTTTTAACGCTACGCAAAATGCGCAACTTTTTACGCAACTTTCGTAATGGATACGAAAAACTCGCGTTTTTACGCAAAAATCGTATTGGTAATGAAAAATTCGTACAGAATCCGAAAAAATCGCAAAACATACGAAAAAGTCGCAAAATGTTCGTTTTCAAGTCGGAACTTTTCCAATTCGGGTCGGATTCGTGGGTTAGTAAATCAGCCCCTAGGTGTCCACCAAGAACATTATTATGCATCAGGTCAAGTAACATCCGCCTATATGGCTGGGGCACCACTAGTTGTACAATAATCTCCTCATGGACCTTGGTGGCCTGATAGAGTAGGTTACCACTGACAGTGAAGTGAGGCCATTGTTTATCTGTACCAGGATCCTAGGGTACCCCATTTATTAACACAACTTGCTCCCTGACATTATCTAAGGTAGGATCCGGTATCTGGGCAGTGCCAAAGGCTTCCCTTGACACATCCAGTTCAGAAAAAATGGGGTGGGATGAATCTTCCTCATCATCCTCACCACCCCCCCCCCAGAGGGCAGCTCAGACTTTGGACCTTCTTTCAGAGTTGGGGACTGTGGCACATTATCATATGTTACACCATGGTAGCCTCCCTTAAGGCTGTCAACTGAGCATCTGTAGTCTGCTGCTGCATGACCTGCTCTGTTGAAGCTGTACACAGGCTGGTCTCATGGTATTTAGCAGGTAAATGGCAAAACAGCCCCCACATGCAACTTCGCTTCCACACACTTCACCTGCTACTCCCTTCCCTAAAACACTCCTTGTATGCCCAACCTACACCTCTTTGGTTAACCCAGATGTGTTTCTCTTAAAGGGGTCTAAAAAAGGCAGATATATACGTGCCATCCATGTAAGTGTTCTGTGTGCATGGTTACCAGCTTCCCTACTTAGAACAAACAGGAAACAGTGTACAGATAATCATGATGAGACTGCAAGCCAATAAACAATGGGCAAAATTGCCATTATGCATTCCCAGGCTTTCAATTAATTTAGGTGGAGGAGCACTGGAAGTATGGACATGGTAGATTAAACAGCATGCAGACCAAAGCTAGGAAGCCCACGACTCCAGATATGGTAAGAACTGGAAATGTATAACCGCTACAGAAGCTAAAAATGGACAACTCTGAGCCAGACAAATCAACTTTTTAAACACAAATACAAATATATACAGTAACTTATTAAGGGTCTCAAATGCATCAAACTTAAATAAAGCATTATACATTAGTGTGCAGTTTCTTGCGCACTTTCAGAACCAGTCCCTTGCTTTCCTATCTTTGAGTTTACAAGCTCCCTACACAGGCATGCAGGGGATATTTTAGAATTTTAAATTTTTTTACATTTGGTTTAAGCAGTTTCATACCTGTTGACATTAATATTAAAGGCTCTGCTGAGTACAGTATGCAACTGATAAACTGATAAACTGTTAAAATTAATAAAATGAATACAATCAGTTTTCAAAAGCAATGACAGAGCACACAGTTTAATAAATGTAGAAATCACATTAGAAATACATTTCTTCTTGGCTGCTAATTTTGGCTAGTGGTGCTTTGCAAATAAAAAAAATACGCCATCTAAAAGTTTCTTATTTCTCAGTTTAGTTGTGGCAGAAAAAAAGTTATAAACACAAACTCAAATTTGATAAATCTCTCTCCACATGTATATCTGGAGATTGGAAGATATGATATAAATACAGTCTTTACATGCACTGAGCCCCAAAGGCAAGCCCTTTAATTCATCTATTGCTTTCCCTTCCACTTCAGAATTCATTAACTGATTTCTTGTTCCACCCATATAGCAAACAGGTTTATCTCTCTTCCTTTGATTAACACTGATGCCAGCAGATTGGTCTGTGTCACATATGCACATATGCACCTCATCCCTAGATGCCAGCCAGGAGGCTAAATACCAGATGGAGACATGTTTCTGAAGTGTGACATTTATACTCATGGCTGAGAGTTGCTGGCTCGGAATTAAATGATGTAATATATATAATTTATGACAAGTTATGTTATCTTTTTAGCTGATCATTATTCCCACCATAAATTATAACAACCAGAATTATATGTGGCTTATTACCTCAAGCCTACTAATAATGTAGATGTGAGGCTGGCTATAATGAGAGCTATGAACTATAGGGTTAAGGCTCTTGTTCAGATCTTGTTGCAGAGGCCTTTGCAGGGTTACTACACAATAAAAAAACAGTGTTTAGTTAAGAGGCTCTTAACCAAATACATATCACTCATTTAAATTGTATTAAGGTTCAGTTTTATTAAATTTATGTTTGTGAATGTGCTTTTTTACATTAAAGACCATGAGACAAGTAGAACTGCTCACCAGTCCCTAAAACATCACTGCTTATATTAAAAACAGTGTAAGTTGTACATTTTATGTCAATCACGGCTTAACATATTTTAGAAGTTTAGATTAAACTGATTTCACAGTAGCACCAATTCAAATACTTTCAGCATTTACGAGATATTAATTTAAATATAAATTACTACTCTCTCCAGCTTCTGACACCCACCTTTTTCATTAAATGACTTTAAGGAAAGTTTCTAATTTCTAAAACTTTTTACATTGGTTTTGGGTCAGACTGGGGTGTACATAGCCCACTGGGGCGGGCATGTTTGGGACCCCCCACCCCAGTTGCAGACCTTCACTGCCCCTTCCCCCTGCCTAGGTGCAAACCATACCCCCACGCACCATGCTGCTCTTACTGCTGCGATCAGGGAATGGGGGAGGAGCACCTTGGTCAGACCTAGCGTGGAGCAGGACTGGGTCGGCCCACCGAGTTTTTTACCAGTGCCCTGCCGTCCCAGTCCGACACTGACTGGTTTCATTTATCATGTTATAATCTTCAGCCTTTTGCTTTTATATGGTCATGCATCCTGTATTGATGTAAAATATCCATATATTTTACAATAGGGGGTACTTTAATTACTATTCACAGCAGAGCCACAATTTCACATTTTCAGGAGACAAGAAAAAAATGCATCTGGGAAAAGCATTAAAATGCAGGAAATGTAGAAAAAAGCAGAGGATGTACAATTTAGGTTTAACTGTATAAGTTTATACATATATTCTAATGTACACACATGCTACATATGCTAAGTTCCTACCATTTAATTGTTCTAATTCATGTCTGGTTTACATCAGATTCATAGCAAATTAATTTAACACCTGATGACTCAAGCTTTAGAAATAAAAAGCAAGATGGAAAAGAATTATATGTTTGATTATCAAAGGGTTCAGCAGCTTGTTTTGTTTTATGTGTGACTGGCACAGGTGAAACTCAGAGATAAGACACTAACAGAGGCCTGAAACCATTTTGTTTAATTTAGTGCAAAGAATTGTGAAGTTTCCTGTTGAGACTCCTATGGTCTCCTGAATTCTGGCTTCCTGAGCCACTAAAGCATCCTGGCAGCCTTAATGCTTATTAAGGATATTCCCCAGGATAGAAACAATTGGATTAGTTTGATTTGATGGCTGCTTTTATTTGAGGCCAAACAACCATTTCCTTCAGTTATACATCCAGAATGGACCAAAGTAAATAAATGTCTGGAGCTAACACTGCAATTTTCCTACAGCTTTCATGGCATCTGTATTAAGTGAAAACTGCTTATTCCACAATAATGCAGGTGAGGCTTAATTATACTGTTTATAATTATAATGCAGAGTTATATCAGTAAGAATTCAATACGCAGCAGTATAGTACAATGGTATGTATATTAACTAATAAACCTGTAATAAAAGCATTATTCTCATAAACCAGTGATGTGTAACCAGACAAAAATTGCTTAGATCATTTGACAAAAAGCAATTGAATCACAAATCAAATTAAAATCTACCAGACACAGCCATAGACCCCCTAATATTTAGTCCTTTGGTTGTTGGTCTTAAGCTCAATAATGTAATAAGAAGTGAAGATACAGATGGAGCCAACTTTGTTTTAACATTATATGGGGCACATGGCACAGAATGACACAGGGTTCATTTTGCTGTAAAAAGTGTGACAATGATCTATTTAAATAGATACATGTGGTGCTAAATGGTGAGCTCATCATGTGAGCAGTTTGCACAATCTGTAGTTAATAGAGCACTATTAATTAGTACTGTGGGTTTCCCGGCAGCCCAGTCCAACCCTGACAACATACAATACAATATGGCAGTTTGTACAAAAGCAGGTTTGAGAAAACAACTTAAAAAGCTTCAGATCTGTCCTCTATAAAGACAAGGAAAAACAAATAAACCACAATAGTTTTTCTTTTGCATATTTTAACCTACATTTTGAATGATTATCTTACCTGTCATTTGCTCTTTATCTAATATTATTTTATTATAATAATTATTATTACCACTGTTAAGGTCATAGGACACATACTGTAAATATGCTCCTCAACGAATAAACCAAGTTGCTCTCTAGTGATTTATTACTTTGTATGTATAATTAGGGTTACAGGCAAATAGCTAAATCATACACAGTCTTTTACCGATGGAAGAATGATGTGTGGCCATGTTATTCTAAGCTTAATAATGATCACAGGATTTCAGGTTAAATATTTGCTTGGAAATAAAACCAAATAAATAAAAAGTACAAAAACAAAATTGCAAGGATGTGTAAAGATTCCGATGATTCAAATGGAAGCATGTGGTTTTTATCACATACCTTTCAGAAGCTTTAAGGAAATGTAGTAATACAAGGGTTGTGTGTTAAAGGAACATCATGTCATTTTATGTTGTTTTATGCATGTTATTTTGGGGGATATTTAACTCAAAACTCCTCACTCAAAACTACATTTCACCCCTCCAGGATTAGTAGCTTATTTAAAGGAAAACTATACCCCCAAACAATGTAGGTCTCTATAAAAAAATATATATTGCATAAATATAATTCCTGCTTCATCAAATAAACCAATTTCATAAAAATTCACAGTGCACACAAACAAGCCGAGGCACACATACATGCTAGGCCCCATCAGCAATAAATGGACAGAGTTCTGTCTTTTGCTCCCACACTTCTTCCTGTTACAGTTAGAGCTGCATTATTTCTGGTCATGTGATCTCTGAGGGAGCACCCAGCCCATCACTAAATGGTGGCTCAAGGGAAAGGATGTAAAAGGGCAATATTTACTGATATATATATATATCTATGCAGTTTGGCGAAATTCTTTAATAGGCCACTTAACATAATATAAACTATCTGTTTGTTAAGTATTCATTCTGGGGGTATAGTTTTCCTTTAAGATGAAACTAAAATGGGTTAACTGGAATCACATTAAAGGAACAGTAACACCAAAAAATGAAAGTGTATAAAAGTAACTAAAATATAATGTGCTGCTGCCCTGCACTGGTAAAAGTTGTGTGTTTACTTCAGAAAGTCTACTATAATTTATATAAATAAGCTGCTATGTAGCCATGGAGGCAGCCATTCAAAGGAGAAAAGGCACTGGTTACTTAGCAGATAACAGAGGAAACACTATTGTATTCTACAGAACTTATCTGTTATCTGCTATATAACCTGTGCCTTTTCTCCTTTTTTCCAGCTTGAATGGCTGCCCCCGTGGCTACACAGCAGCTTATTAATTATAGTAGTGTTACTGTAGCAAACACACCAGTTTTACCGGCGCAGGGCAACAGTGCATTATATTTTTATTACTTTAAAGCTCTTTCATTTTTTGGTGTTACTGTTCCTTTAAATCACAGAGAAAAAGTTGATCAAAATAAAATTTGCATTGTTGCATGCATTTTCAATAAGGATGTCAAAGCTAGATATCACAGATCTTTGTTGCCATAAAGGAAAACTAAGTAAATAAACCTTCCACTTAATCTGTTAAGAAACTTTTGATTTGTCAAAATACAGTACTTGTTTTGATAATGGTTTAACTATATTAATATTTAGCAAGGTATAGTGTTGCCCTAGTGTTTTCGCCTGGGTACAACTCAGGGAATGTACCTTGGATACAATAACTGAATAGATTTTGATGGGCTATGATTTTAATTAATGGAACTGTGGTATAGCTCAATCAGCATGATGGAATTGCCCACTGGGGACACTAGGGGGAAATGGCAAAAGGGCCTCAAACATTGTGTTTTTGGTAGTCTGCAGTTGATACTAATTTAGCACCTGATGCTGTGTGATTTGTGCTCCCCTTATTATCTAAGGTTTGTATACTAATATCCCCCTCAGGGAGCTTCTATTCTAGTACATTTCTGACTGACGATAAGTAATGGGTTCCTTAAGCAATGATCCTAAGCTGACCATAGGCAGCTGCTGGATGTTATTGGCAGAAAGAAAAAAACGAAGCTGCAACAGGCATGTTTGTGGTTAGATTGCATGTGATCAAAATTGTTCACACAAGCAGCATGCAGTTTGAATTACTATGTAAAAAGTCATGTGTAATGTCAACTTAAGTTATACTGACAGAGATCTGGGGTTCAGTGTATCCCCAGGACCTAGGGTTTTAGAGTAGGCTTTTTTTACACTATTACATTATGCAATATAGCCCAAGGAAGTTGCAAATGCCACAATTCCAGTTTGAGGGCAAGTCAGGTTACAGCTGGCATTTATACTGAACAAGCTGGCCACCAGTTGTGTCTAGAGTACAGAAGCTCAGACCTAAGAAAACTTTAAAAAAAATGAAATGCATCCTTTTTCAATCTTCACTGTTGCAATGCTGTATGCAGTGGCTAAAGGCTGCTCTGACTTTCAAAATAGAAAGCACTTTTCCAGGTCTACTTTACTAGTAGGTGAGACTTTTCCAGAAAGGTAAAGAGGCTCTTCAAGTACTTCTTGCCAAAAATTAGCATGTCAGCTTTACCATGTGGTATGTAACCATGTGACCTACAGAATCCAGTGGATAGAATGAATTTAAGGATGTGGTAAGCTGATGTCACCATAAAGTGTTTGCTCCTCTGCATTTATGCCTTGATAAATAAGAATGAAAACACACATTATCAGTGTATCCTGGGCATAGAAATAGTGGGAAATTAACTGGTATCTCCAGTATCATGTAGCAGGCACTGCTCTTTGGCTCCCCAAGCCAGCAAAAAAGATTATACAAGTTTGCAGTTCAGGGATCTCTTACCCTAAATAATAAAGTGTATTAGGTATAGCTCTTGGACAGATATCTAGGTAAGTAATGGTTCATTGCTTCACATGTCTCTAGTATTAAAACTGTTAATGTGTATGATAGGAGAAAATATGAAAACCGCTACTTATTTTTGCTCTGCACTGCAAAAAAGATGCAGCTTGTCAGCACTCGCTACATGTCACTGCATTTTAGTGAGGCCAGCATTCTAGATGGGGGTACTAGATTTAATGCTTGCGCTGCACAAGAAACAACAAATACAAACCCTCACAGCAAAAAAAAGCTGTGAAAAAACTAGTGACAAGTTTTTTTGTTTTGCAAGCATTGCCAATAATAAAATACACCTATACTACAGATACAAAGTTATTTATCACATAAATGCAAATTCACATTTCATTGTGTAGCCATTCTGCTAACATGGCTATTAAATAACTGTACAAAGTATAATTCTGTGTATAATCATATTGCTGGGACTTGTAATTCTATTAATCTTCAGCACTGAAACAGTTAATTGCTGAAGACTTTGCTGGGCTTGCAGGAAGAAGGAAGATTCCTCCCACCAATAGGAGAGCAGCTTTCAGACTGAGGAGTTTGTAGCCAGTGAGAGAAAGACTTACTTCAGGGAGAGGAGAACTTTCTGGAGCTGTGAGGGGGAGGGCTGGAAGGAGAGAAACGCAGGGGTGTATCCAAGGCAGAGCATGCACAGAGCTGGGCTGTATGGGAGGTGGAATCCCTTTTCTCCAGAGTGACCAGTGACTGACTGCTCTCTGAAGAGGTGTTTTACAGACCACTGCTTTTTCGGCCTAATACCTGGAGAAACTACTTTATTACTGCAGTGTGAAGGAAGCTGAGACAGCAGTGATCGGCTGATAGTGGATCCAGTCTATTGGTATGCTTTATCATCTGCCTATATTGCAGCCCCTGCACACTCACAGGCCCAGTTTTCAGTGAGTGATTCCTGTGGATAACCAGTACTGTTTTATGTGCCTTGTGGATTACAAGTACTAATATATATGAGCTCCAACTGCCGGCCTTGCTGCTTATACTAACACTGGCCAGTGTTCAGGGAACTTGACTTAAACATAATCTTAATCTGAGTTGATTATATCAGTCTGTTTATATAAGTCTGTTATCTAAAGTGCATTCAACAATTCATTGTCATTTTCTATTCACTGTTTGATATTGCATTGCTGATGTAACTTTGTGTTCAGATGCTACAACCTATTTGTTGACACATATCGCTAGTAGAGAGATTGTTCAATTTATCTTTGTTAATGGGTCTCCGGATCCAATAAAAGTGCTTAGCATTATACTGCTGGTTTATGTGTATCACTGGGGGTTGTGGGTGTCACCAAAGGTGGTCGAGAGCAGGACCCATATAACACAGCTACACCTACGGGTGCGCTACACTTGGGGGCTCGTCCGGGATCCTTGCTCCGCCCAAATCTCCGCCCCTATTTCCCTAGAGTAAGTGTTAAAGTGATACAGAAGGCAAAATGAACCCAGAAGCAGCTGCAAAGTGGTGTAAACAGCACAATGCTCAGCCGGAACAGTGCTTAGTTTTCACGTTGCCAGATACTAAATGGACTGATGTACAACTACGTAAAGTAGCTGAGTCCTTACCAGTGGTTGGCCGTGGATTTGTATTAGACAGCATCATGGATACTGCTGAACACAAGACTCTAGCTTTATTAGAATGGAGAAATCCCTTGGTGCGTGAGCAAATACCTCAGAGTGTGTCAGGTCCAGGAGAAAATGTAGTCCATGTGATATTCCCTGAAAGATGCACTACTTCACCGACAGAAGAAATACCTGGGGACACTGCATCACCTTCTACAACAGAGGTTGAAGTCTCACTACCCAGTAATGCCATAGGACCAGAAGTTCTGAATGCTTTGGGAAGTCTTGTAGAAAAATGCCTGAAGCCCACACAGCCATTTACTGGATTTGGGTACCGCAAATTACGTTTCTTTTCCGGCAAGCAACCCACCCCTCAGGGAGAGGAAGATTTTGAATCATGGATGGATCAGGCTTCACAGGCCGTAGAAGAATGGGACATCCCAGAAACCCAAAAAAAACAAAGAATAGCTGAAAGTTTAAAAGGATTAGCTGCTGACACCATACGCAACTTAAAGATGAGCAAGTATGATTGCACGGCTAAAGACTATTTAGAAGTGCTGCATGATGTGTTCGGGAGAACAGAGAAGGCGTCTGACCTCCTGTACCAGTTTGAGCATACATACCAAGAGGTTGGTGAAAAATTATCTGATTATATTAATCGCTTAGACAAAATACTCCACCAGATCATCCTAAAGAAGGGAGTGGACCCAAAAGTAGCTGATCAGGTGCGGATTGGTCAGATTTTGCAAGGAGCTCAAGCTATGGATCCCATCATGTGGAAACTGAGGATGAGAGACAGAAGAGAAACTCTCACCTATTCACAGTTGGTTAAAGAAGTGAGGGAAGAGGAAGCACTGCTGGAAGCCAAATCTCAGACTTCAACTCAAGCTGCAAGCGGAAGTAAGCCGGAGCTTGCAACAGTACATACTACCCAAACAGGGGTCATGGTCCCAAGTGTTGTGAGTACCGAGGTATCACAGCTACAAGCGCAAGTGTCTACACTAACAGAAGCAATAACCCAAGTTACCAGATCCGTTGCAGAGCTGCAGAAGATTGTGGTAGTTTTAGCTGAAGGGAAGGATACCCCTGCCAAAGCATCTACAGTGAGACCTAAGGGAGAATCTGCAAAGCCCAGGTCCATAGCTATATCTGGATTTTGTTTCCGCTGTGGAGAAACAGGGCATATGAAGCGACAATGTCCCAATGCTGAAAATTTGAGAAAAGTAAATGAACTGCTATTGGCAAGTGCGATGCAGGAAAACTTCAGAGGGCCTCAGTGAAGGAGCCAGCTGAGTGCCCAGCTAAAAGGAGCTCAACGAAGACCAACAGAAACAGAAGTCTCATTGGATCTAACCTTCCAAATGCTTCTAGCAGGGAAAGGGGGAAAGTACCCACTGTGGCCCCTTTCAACTCATCTAAGTCAGTTAGCAAAAGCGGAAAACCAGCTCGGCAAGAGTCTTGGCATCGAAACTCACCAAGAATCACTACAAATGAATCCTGTCCTCAAACAGAAGCTTTAAAAGGCTGGAAGCAGCCAACTGTTCCTCAAAAACATGCTGACTGTCGCACTGCTGAGCAGCACAGAAAAGAGGAATTACCTGAAGGCTTAGTGGGACCTTCTCCTATAGTGACAGTAAAGATAGAAGATGTGTACAGTAAGGCATTACTGGATACTGGTGCACAAATCACTATCTTGTTTAGAGACTTCTACCAGAAATATTTAAAGCATTTGCCTCTTTTGAAACTAGAAGACTTGCAGATCTGGGGACTAAGTGATACTAAGTTTCCCTATTATGGCTATGTCTCACTGAAACTAGAATTTCCCAGCTCTGTTGTTGGGTCAACGGAAGTTTTTGAAACTCTTGCTGTTGTGTGTCCAAGACCAAAAGAAAAGAGTATAGCTTCTATTCTAGTGGGGACCAACACTGACCTTGTCAGGAGAATGCTGAAGCCTCAGCTAACTCAAGAACATCCAACACTACATCCACTTCTGAGACCAGCATTTTGTGCCCTTCAGAAGGAAAAGGACAACAAGAGAGAGGAAATAGGACATGTATGGACTCTATCTGGGAAAGAATATGTAATACCCCCTGGTCATGTCAAGTGTTTCAAAGCCAAAGTAAGGATGTGTGGGCAAGCAGCCACATCTCATCTTATGATGGAAATGGATCCAGAATTACAACTGCCACCTGGACTTGAGTTAGTACCAGAAATCTGGCCTGTTGACAAGCTGAAACATCCTTATGATACTGTATCTGTGGGACTGATGAATAAAGGAAGTACCCCTATTGTTCTTAGCTCACAAGTGCGTTTGGGTAATGTACACGCTGCCACTCCCTTACCTGCTTCTGTTTTGACAAGTGACAAGGGTAATGCGGAACAGTTGAAGCTGGAAGATTTTGATATAGGAGGTGGTCTGCTGACACCTGAATGGGTATCCAGAGTTAAAAAGAGGTTGATGAAGAGGAGGAATTGTTTCTCCACCAGTGAGCTTGATGTGGGGTGTGCAAAAAGTGCGCAACACCATATAAGATTAAAAGAAGACCGGCCATTCAGAGAACGTTCCAGAAGGGTTGCTCCAGGTGATTTGGAGGACTTGAGAAAACATCTGGAAGACCTCAAAGCGGCTGGAATAATTAAAGAGTCAAGAAGCCCATATGCTTCTCCCATTGTTGTTGTCAGAAAGAAGAATGGATCAATTCGCATGTGTGTTGATTATCGCACTCTGAATCAGCGAACCATTCCTGACCAGTACACCACACCTAGAATCGAAGATGCTCTTAATTGCCTGGTGGGCAGCAAATGGTTCAGTGTGTTAGACTTGAGGAGTGGATACTATCAAATCCCTATGCACCCTGAAGATAAGGAAAAGACTGCATTCATTACTCCTTTGGGGTTTTTCGAATTTGATCGCCTGCCTCAGGGCCTCTCAGGTGCTCCCGCAACTTTCCAGAGGATCATGGGAAAAACAGTTGGAGATATGCATCTCCTGGAAGTCCTAGTCTACCTTGATGACATTATTGTCTTTGGGAAGACACTAGAGGAACATGAAGAGAGACTGATGAAAGTACTGGACAGACTTGAAAAAGAAGGGCTGAAGTTGTCCCTGGATAAATGTAAGTTTTTCCAATCTTCAGTGACCTATGTGGGACATGTGGTGTCCGCAGAAGGAATATCAACTGATCCCAGCAAAATTGAAGCTGTGACATCTTGGCCCAGACCCAGAACCATCACAGAACTGAGGTCTTTTCTTGGGTTTTGTGGTTATTATAGGAGGTTTGTGGAAGGGTTCTCAAAGACAGCTAGACCACTCAGCCAACTGCTGCAAAATGATATAGGAGTTGATGAAACCGATGAAGACATTCTTTTGAAGAAGCCAAAGGGACCAAGGAAATCTAAAGAGTGCATAGAGAACCGTTGGACTTCTGAGTGTGAAGGGGCATTTGAACAGCTTAAGTATTGTCTTACACATGCCCCAGTACTGGCTTATGCTGATTCAAGAAAACCATATACATTACATGTTGATGCTAGCAGAGAAGGTTTGGGAGGAGTCCTTTACCAGGAGCATGACCAGAAACTGAGACCTGTAGCCTTTATCAGTCGAAGCTTATCTCCAACAGAGAGAAATTACCCTGCACACAAATTGGAATTCCTAGCTCTGAAGTGGGCTGTGGTTGATAAGCTGCATGACTACCTTTTATGGAGCTGAATTTGAAGTCCAGACTGACAACAACCCTTTAACATATATCCGGACCACTGCCAAGCTAGATGCTACTGGACATAGATGGATGGCTGCTTTATCCAACTACAATTTCAGTTTAAAATATCGTCCAGGACATCAGAATGGGGATGCTGATGGTTTGTCAAGAAGGCCACATGCAGACTCACACCCTGAGGATGAATGGGTGGAAATTCCAGCACCAGGAGTGAGAGCTATGTGCCAGATGGTAGCTTACTGTCAGCAAACCGAATGTTGGGCCCGGAAGCTGAGTCTGCTAGATTCAAGCATACCCCAAGCCTACTGTAATCTTGTTTCATTGCAAGGCTACTCTTTACCAGCTTTGAGCAACAGTGATCTCAGGAGAGACCAGAGAAATGACCCCCTGGGACAGTTATGTGTTGCTGCTTTGGAGAATAAAAAGGTTGATATACTTCATACAGATTCTCATCCACTAGCAAGTATTCTAGCAAAAGAATGGCACAGACTACAGATACGAAATGGCCTAGTGTATAGAAGGTCCCCTAGTGTTCTTGACAATGAAAAGTGGCAATTGTTGCTTCCCCGAAAGTATCAAGAAGTGGTACTTCAGTCACTGCATGATGAACATGGCCATTTGGGCTATGACAAAACTCTGGGACTTGTAAGAGACAGATTCTACTGGCCATGTATGAAACAGGATGTTGAAGACTATTGTCGTTCATGCCTTCGCTGCATCCAGAGAAAGACTTTGCCCACTAAAGCTGCCCCATTAGGTCAAATGGAGAGTAGTGGACCTATGGAACTTGTCTGTATAGACTTTCTCTGCATTGAACCCGATGAAGGTGGAATCAGCAATGTGCTGGTAGTGACTGATCACTATACCAGATATGCTCAGGCATTCCCAGCTCGTGACCAAAAAGCTGTCACAGTGGCCAAGCTACTGGTTGAAAAGTTCTTTATACATTATGGTCTGCCAAAAAGAATACACTCTGATCAAGGGCGTGACTTTGAAAGCAAACTCATCTATGAACTACTTACGCTTCTGGGAGTTCAAAAGAGTCGTACATCTCCTTATCACCCTCAAGGTGATCCCCAGCCAGAGCGTTTCAATAGGACTTTGCTAGATATGTTAGGAACACTGTCTGCTGAGAAGAAGAGTCAATGGAGTAGACATGTGGCTACAGTAGTGCATGCTTATAATAGCACTAAGAATGATGCTACAGGATTTTCACCCTACTTCCTAATGTTTGGAAGGGAAGCTCGTCTTCCTGTTGATTTGACTTTTGGAGTTACAGCTGATGATACTCCTTTGCGATCTCATGCCAGTTATGTAGAAAGACTCAAGAAGAACCTCAAAGAAGCCTATGATCTAGCTGAACATGCAAGTGGTAAGAGGCATCAACGGAACAAAGCTCATTATGATAAGAACGTGAAATTGCATGATTTGCAACCCGGTGATAGAGTTCTGTTGAGAAATTTGGGCCTGCATGGAAAGCACAAACTAGCTAATCGATGGGGCTCTGAGATCTACATTATTTGCTCTCAGCTACCTAACATTCCAGTCTATCAAGTCCGCCCCGAAGGTAAAGAAGGACCTATAAAAACCTGGCACCGCAATAATTTGATGCCTTTGGCAGAGTCAGTGAGGCTTATAAACTCTGAACCTACAATGTCTCAGCGCAGGCCTAACTCAAGGCGATCTAGAAGACTAAGACAGAGACAAGAGGCCCTTCCTGCTGTTCAACACTCAGGTACGTCCCCAGAAGAGGAAGAAGACAGTGAGGATGAATGGGGATTGGATGGACTTTTCTATGACAATATTCAAAATTCCATCAACAGTAATCTAAATGCAGATGCATCAGAATTCATCCCTTGTCAAACTGAACAACCAGTTTCTAGCAATAGACTGACAGATGTTTCCATGCCTCAGGCAGAATTCAATGTCACTGAAAGTTTTGACAGTAATCCTGATGGCAGTGGTACAGTGTTGGAGAAAAAGATTGAGGCTGTTCAAGAAGAGATTTTAGAAGAAGACAACATACAGGCTGAAAACTTAGATATTGAATGTGTGACAAGTGATCAACCCTCAGAACAAAGTTCTTCAGTTAATGTCTTTGAACCAAGGCCTCAGAGACTGGTGTATTTTCAGTGGGGAGAGAGTGTAGCCATTCTGCTAACATGGCTATTAAATAACTGTACAAAGTATAATTCTGTGTATAATCATATTGCTGGGACTTGTAATTCTATTAATCTTCAGCACTGAAACAGTTAATTGCTGAAGACTTTGCTGGGCTTGCAGGAAGAAGGAAGATTCCTCCCACCAATAGGAGAGCAGCTTTCAGACTGAGGAGTTTGTAGCCAGTGAGAGAAAGACTTACTTCAGGGAGAGGAGAACTTTCTGGAGCTGTGAGGGGGAGGGCTGGAAGGAGAGAAACGCAGGGGTGTATCCAAGGCAGAGCATGCACAGAGCTGGGCTGTATGGGAGGTGGAATCCCTTTTCTCCAGAGTGACCAGTGACTGACTGCTCTCTGAAGAGGTGTTTTACAGACCACTGCTTTTTCGGCCTAATACCTGGAGAAACTACTTTATTACTGCAGTGTGAAGGAAGCTGAGACCGCAGTGATCGGCTGATAGTGGATCCAGTCTATTGGTATGCTTTATCATCTGCCTATATTGCAGCCCCTGCACACTCACAGGCCCAGTTTTCAGTGAGTGATTCCTGTGGATAACCAGTACTGTTTTATGTGCCTTGTGGATTACAAGTACTAATATATATGAGCTCCAACTGCCGGCCTTGCTGCTTATACTAACACTGGCCAGTGTTCAGGGAACTTGACTTAAACATAATCTTAATCTGAGTTGATTATATCAGTCTGTTTATATAAGTCTGTTATCTAAAGTGCATTCAACAATTCATTGTCATTTTCTATTCACTGTTTGATATTGCATTGCTGATGTAACTTTGTGTTCAGATGCTACAACCTATTTGTTGACACATATCGCTAGTAGAGAGATTGTTCAATTTATCTTTGTTAATGGGTCTCCGGATCCAATAAAAGTGCTTAGCATTATACTGCTGGTTTATGTGTATCACTGGGGGTTGTGGGTGTCACCAAAGGTGGTCGAGAGCAGGACCCATATAACACAGCTACACCTACGGGTGCGCTACACTTGCAATAGCATTGCTGTTTATTAGTAGAAGCTCAGTTCCTTTTGTGAACTTCTTACTAAGCTTATAGGCCTGTGACTTTTAGGGTTTGGCTTAGTGGACAAGGCAAAGTTATCTGATAGGATGGAACATGAACCACCACCATGTACACAAGGCTACCATAGTCATGATCTTTATTCTGTTGGGGCCTTAACACAATTTAATGTACCATGGCAAAGTAGCACTGGACAAAATTGGATTTTCTTTAATCTTGATATATTTACTCACTTCTTTCTGCGTGTAAAAATGTCTAATAAAATGTCATTCCAGTCATGCTTTATTGCTAGAATTCTATATATATAAGAGGACACAAGTCCCTAGAAAGATTGCCAGAAAGATAAATTATTCTCTAGGGTTGGGGCCACACAGTCGTTTTCACACAGCACTTAACCCATGCGTTAAAGTTGCCAGAGGCAATTACAATAGATGCTGCAGGCAGGAAACAGGGTATCTTTATTCACCTGCAATGTACATAAATCTGCTAATGCTACACTGCACCTCAGTACTCAGTGGTACTTCCTGTAGCATCACTGCAGCCTCCTGTTACATTAGATAAATGTGTTGAAATTGAATGTTACTGTGGCTGGTATTCCCTTACTTTTCTTAGCTTTTTGTCTTTTTAAGTTAAGGTATTTCATTACCACACAATTCAGCTCATTTCTTAATGGAACATTGAATAGCAGCTCAATTCACCATGTTTTTTCATCTGTGATGCAACATTCTTTCAAACAATTCAAGCATAATTGGATTTGCTGCAGTAGGGCACAAAAAGAAGTCCTTATTGCAAGGTTTAGGGAAAGGTTAAGTACAGGACAATGTTTAAAGGAACAGTAACACCAAAAAATAAAAGAGCTTTAAAGTAATAAAAATATAATGCAATGTTGCCCTGCACTGGTAAAACTGGTGTGTTTGCTACAGTAACACTAATATAATTTATATAATAAGCTGCTGTGTAGCCACGGGGGCAGCCATTCAAGCTGGAAAAAAGGAGAAAAGGCACAGGTTACATAGCAGATAACAGATAAGTTCTGTAGAATACAATAGTGTTTTATCTGTTATCTGCTATGTGCCTGTGCCTTTTCTCCTTTGAATGGCTGCCTCCATGGCTACACAGCAGCTTATTTATATAAATTATAGTAGACTTTCTGAAGTAAACACACAACTTTTACCAGTGCAGGGCAGCAGCACATTATATTTTAGTTACTTTTATACACTTTCATTTTTTGGTGTTACTGTTCCTTTAAGGGACTTTATTCGGTTTTGCCTGCTGTGAAAGTCAAACAATAGTTAAAGGCCCCACTTAACTCAAAACACAGAATGAATATATGAAAACATTACTGTATCTGTCTATCTAGAAATGCCACTTCCATTTTCCACTCAATCTGACCTTCATTCTAAGCTTCCAGGAGTATCCAGAAGAGCAAACATTCTCCCCAAATCATAGGGGACTTTTTCTCCGGTTAAAATACACCAGCAATAGAAACAACCTTTGTGCCAACAGGCCTTAGGTGAATATGTAATATAAGTTTATTGATTCTACTTGACTCATGAAGTCCTGAGTATTACAAATACAGTGTTCATTATTCATTTATCACTAGAATCCCATGTATAACTATAATTATTAGCCTGTTCAGTGATGTTTTTGGAACATATCAGACAGTGGCCAAATAATCATCTCTATATTAGTGAAGTGACTGCATTCATAATATTATTTGATTCATTAATCACAATTTTGGACACAGAAATGGCAGCATTACGCAGCAGAGAAGGAAATGAGAGCATGAAAACAGTGCTGGTGAGAGAGCATGAGTTTTTTATGGTTACTTTTTACTGTTAATTCTATTATTTTCGTTTCCATAAATTTGACATGTTTACTGTGTTAATTAACTCATTTGCTCATTAAACTGTTCTTGTGCATGGTTCATTTCAAGATGAAATGCAAATAAAAACTCTCCCTAGCAGGCAATTGGAAGACTGACTGGTACTTTTTCAGGCTTGCCTGTATTGCCTTAGGTTTGTATACACCAACTTGCAGCTGGTTCAGTTAAAAAAAGTGTGTATATTCCAGCTTCTAAGTAAATGCCTTAAAGGAGAAGGAAAGGTTAAGTCACTTGGGGGTGCCAAAATGTTAGGCACCCCCCAGTGACTTAAATCGCATACTTTTTACCCCAGGCTGGTGCCCCTGTTCAGAGAGAACAGCACCAGCCCGGGGTAGCTGCGAGCGCTTCCTCTTCCGTATTCGCTGCATGCGCAGTAGAGTGAAAAAGCCGGACTGAAACATAGAAGTCAGCTTTTCACTTTACTGCGCATGCGCTGGCCCTCGGATTTCGCCGGCAGTGTGAAGACGGAAGGAGGAAGGCTCGCTGCAGGTACCCCGGGCTGGTGCTGTTTTCTTCTAACAGGGGCACCAGCCCGGGGTACAAGGTAAGCGATCTAAGTCACTTGGGGGTGCCTAACATTTTGGCACCCCCAAGTGACTTAGCCTTTCCTTCTCCTTTAAGGTGGCCCTACATGGGCCAATTCTAATCTGCCCATGTATGAGCATGAACAATGGACCTGCCCGACCAACATCTGGCCTAAAATCAGGCAGATGTTGATCACGCAGGTTTGATTTTTTCATCGGACCCGACGACGCCTATACCCGCCATTTCAATTCGATCACTTGGCCCTGGCGCCAAAGACCCAATTAGCCTGACATCGCCCACCCTTAGGTCGCAATATCAAGAGAAGATCCTTGCCAAGCGAAAGGATCTTACCATGTATGGCCAGCTTTAGAGCAGTTATCACTTGCCTATACAGTCAACAGACTATGCCAATGATTCCAACCGAGAAAACAAGAAAATACAGAAAATAATGGTAATAGATCACCCCCTACAGACACATTTATAGGTGCAACCATCGAAAAGAGGCCACCTAGAAAAATAACCATGAGTATTTTCATTTGTAGAATGAGCTTCACAAATTGTGCTTGACACAGCTATCCATTGGGTGATGGAGCACAGTAGCCATTTGTGATTATGGTATGTCCAAATAAAACAAAGGTAAAGCAAAAGCACCAGCACACAACTTGATTTGTCATGGTGCATGTTGCATTAGCCTAGCAGCAGAACAGGATACTCATGCACAACACAGTAATACATAATGAAAATGTAACTTATGCTTAAAGCGCCTTGAAACGAAGCAACGCTCCACTGGAGACCCTTTGTCAGAGTAATGGCTGGAGCACAGTGGGCATATGAGATTATAATAGAGAAAATAGGCAGAATATTGTCAGACACACAAGTGATTTGATAGGAGGCACACACAGGGATATGCTGCATGTTGCTTTACAATAGCAGCAGCATTTTATGGCCAACTATCTATCTATCTGAATAAAGGATAGCAGGGCTCTTTTATCGCACAATCAGTTGGAATCAGCACAACTTCACAGAGATGGCAGCCTACACTTTGCTATTAATTTCATGGATCCTGGCCAGAAAAAATTCAAGTCCTTTACTGTGCTCAGAACAGGAAATCATATTAATCCTCCCAGTGTGAGCAGCTGCACAAATGCTTTTGTGTGGAACTCTGGAAAAATATTAACAGGTAGGGAAACTCTTACAGAATAGACTAACCCTTCCATTTATTTTTCTATGCCTTTTTATTACAAATAAAACAGTTTGTTGAAGCCTATGGAAGCCTATGGTTTGAAAATAGCACCATCTTGTGGCAAAAATAATTTGTGTCAAAAGAGACTGGTTTTAAAATGCAGTTCTTTATAATAAAATACCATTATAATTATGTATTTGTTTGGTGATAATGTACATTTTTGTTTCTCTTTTTTTAAGCAAGGCTTCACAATACACCTTAAATGCATACAAATCAAATGAGTTAACCATAGAAGGCAACTACAACAGGAAAATGGCTAATAATGCCCTAATTATAATTATTCCTTAATAATTACATTTTAATTTCCCTATGCATGCTATTTCATGTTTAATACTATCAAATGATACAGTTTGATGTTGGTGAGCGGGGATGACCCACTTGAGGATTTAGAAGATGTGAGCGCTCATTTACATCCACAAATGTGAGTACTGTTTCTGGGTGTTGTTCGTACTATAGGGGTAATTTACAAACACAAGTGCAGTTGCGGACCCTGCAACTACCCTGCAGTCAGATGGTCATAAAAATGCACTCTTCGCACTTTTGTATAGTTGCCCTTCCGTTCTGAATCAAGCGCTGCTGCATCTATTGATTAGGAGAATCAGGCTGTTTCAGAAAAATTGTTCAATACCCAAGATGAATTAGTCTAAATTGTTGGTCTCTGCAGGTTCCAGATTCAATTTTTTTCCTAAAATCATGTAATGCTTTTATGAGTTCTTTATTTTATTCCTAAAAAAGATGACCATTTTCTCTTGTTTTCTAGGGGACAATCTCCTCTATTGAGGTAAAGTTGTGCGTTTATTGGTATTTCATTTTTCTTAGGAACTTTGATTAAATTTAAAAAGTATTCATAAATATGATCATTATGAATAGATTGCAAACTCTTTCTTCCTAATAAATGTACTCCCTGTTTGATCTATGAATTTATCAATCTATTTTTTTTCTTTAAGTTATATTTTTCTTTAATAAATTCCCATGTATAAGGTTCGCAAGAGTCAGGATCAATTATTTGCCTGGTTTGAGAGATCCCATTCTTTCTCTATTTGCAAGAATCTTCCAAGTTGGAACTGTGTCTCTATATATTGGATTCCTTTTAATATTATAAGGTTGATCAGATCAGTTCTTATGTAAAGAGGAGATAATATGTTCATTTGAATTAGGTCTCAGTTCCAGTTTTAGATTGGAAAATGAATCAGAGAGGGAAAACTTAAGGAATACAATCTGGATAAATCTGACCCAATTTTAATTTCTAAATATTTCAAGATCTCTAAATACAAAAAAAAAAGAAAAGAAAAATTGCAATTTTTTTTTATAACATGGGGGGAGTTTATACCAGAAAAATATTTAACTGATTTGGAAAGTCTCATGTCTCTCGAACGAACCCATGTATAGTTTTGGGGAAATTTATGACTTTACTTTCCCCAGAAAACCATATATTTTTGAAAAGTACAGGTATTGGACCCATTATCCAGAATGCTCGGGACCTGGGGTTTTCTGGATAATGGGTATTTCCATAATTTGGATCTCCTACCGTAATTCTATTAAGAAAATTATTTAAACAGTATTTAAACCCAATAGGATTGTTTTGGCTCTAATAAGGGTTAATTATATCTTAGTTGGGATCAAGTAAAGGTACTGTTTTATTATTACAGAGAAAAAGGTAATAATTCTTTAAAAAGGGGAATTATTTGATTAAAATGGAGTCTATGGGAGATAGCCTTTCTGTAATTCGGAACTTTCTGGATAATGAATAATGGAATGCATTTCTAAATGCAAAATGGGTAATCATATCTTTCTATTCCTAATTACCAAACATCAAAGCTTTTCTATAAAACATTGTGAAAAATCTGCTCAAAACGTTTACTTTGCAACTTGTATCACCCACATATCATTAGGTACCAAAGTATATACACTGAGGGGAGGTCCAAAGAGGATTAAACTGCTTGTGCTTATTATTGGCAATAACTTCAAGGGTTAGATAAAGTGGCATGAAGTGGTGTCAGCCAACCCTGCTATGCTGCTCTCCATTTTGCAAACAAGTAGGAAAAAAAGCCTGGAGAGGGAAGGGGGCAATGGAGTGGATCAGGTGGGGGAAGGAAAGAAGGCTTTTTTAGGAGTACTTCATTTAATACTTCACTTTTGTTTTTCTTTAATATGATAATTATACAAATCTAGCCTCACAAATTAAGTATGAGTAAATTGCTCCCCTCAGATATTAGCAGTTAATAACATGCCTGGAATCTGATATATACTCACATAAACACACTTATCATTATTATGAATAAATATAGCAAACTGTAGCTTAGCTATAATTTTCCTGTTTGACACCCTTTGATGGGATGATTCATGATTATAACTTGTGTAACTATGCAAACCAAATGTGGGAGGGAAGCAACAATAAATCACTACAATATAAATGAATGCTTATTCCCAGGTGGGAAATAAAATCAACACATCATTAACATACTCAGTAAGAAGCTCAATGACTAGGTCTGACTGCACAACAATCTCGCTGATGCCTGAATAGATCTCTGTGGTAACACTACCATACCAAAGCAACATGGGCAAGTGCTTAAACATAAAAAGCAATACATTATAACTCACTCTCTAATCAAATATGTATTTACTCACCTGCACTGGTTTCAAATCCTTAAATGTATTCAAAGTAAATTGTAAGACTGTTTTGCCCTGTGCACCAATTTTGTACTTTACAAAAAACATTAATAACACACAAAATATGTTCTTATAATGGTGATTAGTGAAGTCATTCATGTTCTGTAATGTAATATGTCCCGTGACTCATTAAAATTTACGGACAAATAATGTAGCCACACAAACATCCTGGTTTCAACGCGGTCCACCAGAAATCCATGGGGGATCGACTGGTGGAATGCGATCAAAGTTTTGGCCACCCCTGGTGTAAAGCATCTAGCCTGTAGCCTGTCAAGGAACTAACATAATGTGGACATCCCCAAGCAAGGAAATATGTGCTTTTGTTTGTAATATAGTTCATCTTGCTTTACAGTCCTTAGCTCTTTTTATTTTTACTACTAAATATTTTTCATTATCTGGGGAAATTAATGCATATGTAAACATATATTTTAATGGAATGTAGTAATTTAATACTGATTGGTGACTACAAGTGTTACTGTTGCCTGGCAGCATATGTTGGAGCAGGGAATCCATGAGCAGGCAGCACATAGGAAAATGGCCTGCTTTGATCTGTATGTTTCTATCCTTACACTTACAGGGATATCTCAAGTCTGCTAAAGATCATTCAACCATTAAATAAACCAAATAGGATTGTTTCACCACCAATATGGATTCATAAAGCTTAGTGGACAGTGGGGATGCAGTAGCATTTGGGGATGCTGGACAGTGGGGATGCAGTAGATTTAATCTATTTGGAGTTTGCTAAAGCATTTGATACCGTTCCCCACAAACGACTGCTTTTTAAACTAAGGTATATTGGTCTTAGTGAAGTCGTTTGCACATGGATAGAAAACTGGCGACAGGATCGGGTACAGAGGGTGGTTGTTAATGGTACATTCTCTACTTGAAGTAAGGTTCTCAGTGGGGTCCCTCAGGCTTTTGTACTGGGTCCACTTTTGTTTAACTTGTTAATAAATGACGTAGGGGAGGGTATTATAAGCAACGTATCAGTGTTTGCAGATGACACAAAACTCTGCAGACCAGTCAATTCTATCCAGGATGTGGCATCCTTGCAGCAGGATCTTGACCAACTGGCAATCTGGGCAGCTAAGTGGCAGATGAGATTTAATGTGGATAAATGTAAGGTCATGCACCTGCGATGTAAAAATATGCAAGCCACTTAATGGGACTGCACTAGGCAAATCCATAATGGAGAAGGACCTTGGAGTCCTTGTAGATAATAAACGTGGCTGTAGCAAGCAATGCCAGGCAGCAGCTGCAAGGGCAAACAAGGTTTTGAGCTGTATTAAAAGGAGTATAGATTCACGGGAGGAGGGTGTTATTCTTCCCCTTTACAGAGCGCTGGTAAGGCCCCATCTAGAATATGCTGTTCAGTTTTGGTCTCCAGTGCTCAAACGGGACATTATTGAATTAGAGGGGGTCCAGAGAAGGGCAACTAAGCTGGTAAAGGGTATGGAAAGTCTCAGTTACAAAGAAAGAGTGGCCAAGTTGGGTCTGTTTACACTGGAGAAGAGGCACTTAAGAGGTGACATGATAACTATGTATAAATATATAAGGGGATCATATAATAACCTTTCTAATGTTTTATTTACCAGAAGGTCCTTCCAACGGACACAAGGGCACCCACTCCGTTTAGAAGAAGGGAGGTTCCGTTTAAATATTCGGAAAGGATTTTTTACTGTGCGAGCTGTAAAGTTGTGGAATTCCCTCCCTGAATCAGTCGTGCTGGCTGATACATTATATAGCTTTAAGAAGGGGTTGGATGGCTTCTTAACAATTGAGGTAATACAGGGTTATGGGAAATAGCTCTTAGTTCAAGTTGATCCAGGGACTGGTCCGATTGCCATCTTGGAGTCAGGAAGGAATTTTCTTCCCCTCTGCAGCAAATTAGAGAGGCTTCAGATGGGGTTTTTTGGATCAACTAGAAGTTAGGCAGGTTATATATAGGCATTATGGTTGAACGTGATGGACGTACGTCTTTTTTCAACCTACCTTACTACTAGTTATTACTAGTCAGAATCAAGTACAAGTCACTGTTTTATCATTACAGAGAAACAGAAAATCATTTTTATACAGAATAAAAACACCCAATTTCTGGAAATATGGGCCATGTGGGAACTAGAAGGTCCAAAATGACTGACCCAATGGACTTCCAACTCGTGACGTATTCAAATCAGAGAAATCTCAACTGGCTCAATTTTCCCTCTCTGGACAAAACCCTATCATGATCACTAAAGTAAGACCACACAACTATAACCATATAAATAGTTCCCTGGACATAAAAACCCCATCCACCCAACCCTCCACCCACAAGCTTATGGAATACCTAATGAGGCAATGCAACCTGCTGACTATACCTTTCTATGCTGTGGAAACTTGTATGTTATCTTTATGTATATTCTACCTTTCCTCTTCACTTCCTTAATAAAAAATTTAAGTTACAAAAAAAAAAAAACTGCTAGTATCTTGAAAACTGGGGAAAAAAAATTACATAACTTAAAAGGAATAAGTAATATTTACTGCTTGAAGCTATTTCACAATAGATTGCTTTGAGAGTTTGTAGCATACTGCATATTTGGATTTATATTAAAATGTTACATTATTTAGCAATTCATCAACAATCAGGAAAAATACTGTACATTTTACCCCAATGCACAGTGCACATAAACATTCTTACTTGAAAATCATTATTTTATATTTTGTGCATTACTACTGTTTTTATTTCATTCCCTCCCCCCAATATGTGAAATTTCACACTATGATAACTAATGAACAATGCCATGTTGCAATATGTAAAGTATCTTTATTAATACATTCCCCTTACCACAAAACCCTAAGGTTTGTATTCTGTACAGAGAAGTACCCTAAAGCAGTGCTGTCGAACTGGGGGCCTGCGATCCCCCCACCTCAGGCTCAGGCAGTAATCACCCACATTGTTCACACCTCAGACATTGTATGTACTGCCTGGACTATGCTGTCTGTGTGTAGACAGCATAGAGCAGGCAGAATATGGAACATAGGCAACATAGGGCAGGGAGGGTATGGCACACACAGGCAGGGTAGGGCAGAGTATGGCACACACAGGCAGCATAGGGCAGAGTATGGCACACACAGGCAGCATAGGGCAGAGTATGGCACACACAGGCAGCATAGGACAGGCAGAGTATGACACACACAGGCAGGGTAGGGCAGAGTATGGCACACACAGGCAGCATAGGGCAGGCAGAGTATGGCATATATATGACATAATATGATTCTTTCACATATGAATGATGGTTGATATCCTGGCAGTGAGGACCAAGCATTTGGGTTTTTGCTGCACTACCACCATTGTGATAAAATGGGTGTGGTTTGAAGTGGGTGTGGTTTAAAGGGGGAGTGGTCAAAACTGGCTTCTATTAGCAGCCCTCCACCATATATTCGAGAGAAATTCCGGCCCTCAGCACCGCAGAAGTTGGACAGCACTGCCCTAAAGTATTCTAGTACAGGTATTCTGTTCTAAGTTAAAGAACTCTGGAGTACAGCAACAATATAAAGGTTGGCCGCGTTCATATATTTGTCAATTTTTACATTAGGCTTTTCTTTTTTAATAATTCTGCAGAATTAGTGCAACTGAGAAATCAGAAAACTTAGGCCACACTCATTTGTCATCATCATGAAAAAAAAAAATAGTAGGCAGAAAATTCTCACATCCCAGCACCTATTTATTGACTACACAGCGATAATAAATGTTGTTTAACAACTCTGCAGCAAAGCTATAGTTATATTTCAAGCTTTTAAGCTCCAAAGCAGCAGTGAGAAGTTTTTTTAAAGTGTTTGTACAGGAATTTAATAATTATGATAAATATGTTTCCAACTTTTGCAATGTTCCACTTACTTATTTTGGCATTTTTCTTACTAATGGTTCTGTTCAGTAAGATGCAACAATTCAAGAAAACTGATTTTGGGGCCACGCTGATTCGCACAGTTTCATTAGTTTATATACATTATATATATATATATCTTATAATAGAGGGAGGGCACTAACTGAAAAAAATATACAGCCTGGGTAATAGGACAGCTTGAAAAAGGTCCCAATATGTGACCTAAAGTCCTGCGAGTGCTGAGGTTTATTGTTTCATATCTATCTATATATATCCCTGAGGAAGAGCACAGTTGGTGCTCAAAACGTTGGATTTTTTTCATTAATAAAAAAATTGTTTTGTCTACTAACTAAGTCCCTGTGTGTGCGGCTCACTGTCTTGCTTTATACATGTTTTTTGCAAGCACCCGGGGCAGTTGATTATTATTAGGGTGTGCTCTGTCTTTTTCTGTATCTATCTATATATATATATATATATATATATTAAAAAAATGTTTTTCAGGAGAACAGAAAAGACTAGTGTGTAAAAACCAGGAAATGCATTATATGTTATATATTGGTGGGAACACAAAAAAACTATGTAAAATAAGGAAAAACTTAAAATCAAGAATGTAATATTGATGTAACACTGATGTTGTTGTTCTATACATTATATGGGCCTCTGGATGCATGACAGGCATGTACTTAAAGGACACCCTACATTTTCCTACCATGTATAAAAGTCTGCTCCACTCAAACCACTCCATTTATACTGCATATATCCCCTCTGTTCACCAGCACCATCGCATTGTCCTAAAACAAATAGCAGCAATCCCAAACAGCACATGTGTGCTATAAAATTCATGCAATGCGGAATACAGGCTTACACAGACAGAACTTACTTTGATAAAAAGTCATGTAATGGCCATACACACATAAACTTGCCTAGCAACTGCTATAATTAGCAAAATTGTATAACTTAAGTTTATTGTTGGACTGTGCTAAGGAAACCGGTGCTTGCACATGTGTACTAGAAGTTTCTACAACATTTTCACATGTAGTTTTCACATGGTAATGTATTATGTAAAAATTGGTGCAAAAAAGTGCATTTTGCAAAGTCTTATAATTTTGCAAACATAACCTATTTGTAGAAGTGTTTGGCATTCATTTACTAACCACTCATAGGAGAACTGGAAAAAATAGAGATAAGGGTAACCCAGTAATAAATAATGAATGATTTAATCTAGAACCTGGAAAAAGGACACCTTAGAGGATATAAAATACATGTGCAAATATATGCTTGTCACTATGAAAAATGATCTAATTATCTTCATTCCATAGGGAAATACTGATAATAACGGGACATCCAATGAGACTGGAAGAAATGATTCATATCAGAAAAGGCAGGGTTTTTACTGTTAGGAAAGCCAGGTTGCCTGACAGGGATATGGTGATAAATAATTGGTCAGGTACTAATACTTTTCGGATCTCTTTCTAGTGTGTTTCTGTATTTCGCTTGTTAAATGTTGAAGCAACTGATTTTACTCAATAAGTTTACTTTAATTATACCATGTTGCAATTGATTTTGGGGTCGAAAATATTTTCACACTGCAAGGTGTATAACTGACAGTTGGCCTATTCTGAGTTCCCTCTGTCTTTATCTGCACCGGTTTTAGAGTATTTTTTTGTGCTCTAAATAGGCTGAATTTGATGGACCTAACTTGACCACCAATCATTATTCTCAATATGCTGTACATCCATCTAGCGTTATGAAGAACTGTTCTGATGGCCGATCAATATCATTAGCACATAGCAAGAAACCTCAGATCTCCGGCCATCTTATTTTGCAATATCTTATTTTAATATATTAGTTTTCCTGAACATTATGTTACATGGCAAATCTTTACAACTAAAAATTTCCCCAGGAGCAGAGGGTGGAGAAAGTTAGTTAACAAGTCAACAATGTGGTCATCCACACTAACACATGTATTTTATTTAGAGCAAAAGCAGTGTGACATTTCATGATTTCATTTCTTTTTGCATGATATGTTGTCTTCAGTCTATATTCCCCCCAGGACAATACAGTTTTATTTTGATCTTTGATCCCTCTGTCAGAAATATGCTCATCAAAC
This sequence comes from Xenopus tropicalis, assembly GCF_000004195.4. Classification (NCBI taxonomy): domain Eukaryota; kingdom Metazoa; phylum Chordata; class Amphibia; order Anura; family Pipidae; genus Xenopus; species Xenopus tropicalis. Next base: position 97,943,499 of record NC_030679.2, read on the forward strand.
CCAATCCATTCTGAAAGTAGCATCTGGGCAATGGATATAGAAGGAAGGTTCTGCTGGGCTAGAGTTGAACTGTGCATGCCCATCCCTGAAGCGCAGTAACATTTGCAGAACTATTGGGAAGCAGACCAATTAAGCCCATCTACATTTCTTAAAAAAAATACATAATAATAAATATAATTGGTTTTTCCCTATAAGTAATCAAGTACTAAAAGCCAGAAATGTACACTAATGGTATTCAGTACAGGTATAGGATCAGTTATCCAGAAACCCTTTATCTGAAAAGTTCCAAATTATGGGAAGGCCATCTCCCATAGACTCCATTTTAATCAAATAATTGAATTTTTTTAAATGATTTCCTTTTCCTCTGTAATAATAAAACCGTACCCTGTACTTGATCCTAACTAAGATAAAATGAATCCTTACTGAAGGCAAGATAATCCTATTGGGTTTAATTAATATTAAAATTATTTTTTAGTAGACTTAGGGGCCGATTTACTAATCCACGAATGGATCGAAAGCGCCCGAATGCGGTTTTTTCGTAATTCGGTATTTTGCGATTTTTTTTGTCACCGTCGCGACTTTTTCGTAGCCGTTACGACATGCACGCATTGTCACGACTTTTTCGTAGCCGTCGCGAAAAAATCGGAAAGGTTTGCCTGCCGTTTACTAACGCTCAATACGAAAAAGTTGTGACAATTCGGCAAGTCGTAACGGCTACGAAAAAGTCGCGACGGCGACAAAAAAATCGTGAAAAAGACGCAAAATGTTCATTTCCAATCCGATTTTTTCCCATTCGGGATTCGGATTCGTGGATTAGTAAATCAGCCCCTTAGGGTATGAAAATCCAAATAACAGAAAGATCCCTCAAGAAAACCTCAGGCTCCGATCATTCTGGTTAAGAGGTCCCATACCTGTACTCAGTTTGGCCATGGGGGTGTATTTCTTGTACCTCCCACAATATGCCATGGGGGACTCTGGTTACTGCCTGATCTGTTTCATTAATGCAGTTTATATTTTAAAGACAACATTAATTTCAATTACTTTTCAATTACTATCCTATACTGCATATTTTACCTAATGTCCACAAATAAATGGTGGTTTGCTAGATCTGGCTGGCCCAAGTCAGGCATTGGGGCTGCTCCCTCTCAAGAGTCTCAAAAGTGTGAAAAAGCGTTCAAAGTATGGCAGGCATTCATACGTCATACTTATCAGCTGTGTTTATTTCCCCTTTAAATATACAAAAAATAAATTCCTGCTTTGTAGTGGCATATCAAGATTGAAATAAAATTACAGCTCACTGTTATATAAATTATAAATTACACCTTCAAACGCATGGTTTCTCCAAATTTTGACATCTTAATATAGCTACAATCTTTCCCAGATGTATATAAACAGAAGGTCTAATAATAAACCCTTTATATATATATATATATATAGCAGCTAGTGTCTGCAATTAACATGTATTAAATCACACTGTAATAAATCATGCAAATGAACAAACAACTGCAACTGCAGAAAAATGTAGGAAGTTAAGTGCTGCACAATTAACCTGTATTCGTTGAATGATTCTTGAAGTCTGTCCTCTCCGTACTGGTTTCCTTCCATTTCATTGCTCTCATTTTCTTCGTGTTCCTGAAGCTCAGAGGCAGGCCTCATCCTCTTCTCCTTCACCTGGAACTCTGACAAAGCTTTGTGCATTTGATCTGGAGAACAAAAAGGATTTCTTTCTAAAATCTGAAATGCATCTAGAGTTTTGTGCAGTCTGATCGAATGTAGCCTCTCAAGACTGTACATTGTGCTGATTGCTTTGTGTTCAGCTGCTTGAGCTGTATAAAAAAAACACCCTTATGAAATCATAGTGACAACAGGGTAAATTAATGTCAGAGTGAATATGAATGTTTGTGCGAAAGATGGAATGAAACAGAGTGAAATCTTTTATCTGAGGTATTTATTCATGTAATGGCATTCTAGCATGGCATTAAAGAACGTAAGGAAAAAGAGCACCTAAGAAACAAAGAACTTATGACTGATCTTGAGATGCTGCTTATTGAAATTATTGAAGCATGGAAAATCAGCGTATTTTAGGGTACCTTTAACTTTGTGTAATTTTTTATTTGTATTTTACCAATGAAAATATTGTTCCTATTGTAGCACTTTCCCTAGTTTCTCAAGAGGACTTGCTATCTTGATATTGCCTTAGGACGTAGAGCCACTGTTTACAATTTTTGCCCTCCTAATTATTATCTGTAAAAGCCCTCCTTCTAATTTTATCTGTAAAACTCTTCCAACAAGATGCCAGCACAAGGACTGAAGGTTTAAACTGACACATGGTCTGAATGTAAGACCAAAAATAAAACATAGCAGTGAGTTGAGGGTCAGATATAACCCAAGATATTTTAGTGTTTAGAATTGATTTAATCCCAGGCATTGTGGCATCATGATGCATAGTGTGCAGTTATACTATCTAGAAAGAAGGGTTAAAAGGGACTTAAATAATCAGCGAGACAGCATGAAAACAACTTTAAACCACTTTGCTTATGCAAAAGCTTGGCCAACATATAATCAGAATATTGTCACAACTTATTCTAGTTGTCAGGGTCATGGAACAGACTGATCTCTGACTGCAGAAACCTTCCCTGGGCAAAGAACATATAAAGGGGTTATGTAATAAAAGTTACTAAGTTTGCCCAGGAGCAGTAACCCATAGCAACCAATCAGCAATTGGTTAATGGTTGCTACAGGTTACTGCTGCTGGGCAAAATTATCGCCTTTTATTACATATAGGGATTATTCTTTTATCCCACATCCTGGATCTGCCCCCTACAGTTGCCAACACCGGTGTTATCATGTGATTGTTGTTTCCTGCAATGCAGGAGAAAACAGAAAATGTTGGTTGTTCATTGTAAGGTAGTTAGATTAGTGACTAGTGAGATTGCCTCAATCAAGTCTATAAATCACAGGGAATTCTGATTTTATAGTCCATTTCTGTGCATATGTCCCTTCTTGTTTTCTGTTAGACCCAGTTCAAATTAACCTTCACATTACTGGATCAGAATTATTTTTTAGGAATTTAGATTTCATTTAAATTTTCAAAACTAAAAAAAAATAATGGCTAAAGATGAATTGATGCAGAAGATATTGTTAGCTTAACAGTTAGTTAGTATCATCTGCTACAGCTTACTGTTGTACTGATCACAAAGCAGCAATATAACATGTAAATTCAATGTCGCTCTGTCATAGCATCTATATATACCAGGCCTTAATCAGTGTACAGCATTTTATCCTATTTGTCCACTTGCTGTCTACTTTCCTCCACATTTATTCAATATTATATTAATCTGTTCTCATGCTTTATCCTCATGATTACTTACGATTTCTATGGTTACTAAGTGCCAGTTGCAAGGCACAGAGTTCTATGATAGCCCTGAGTTCCTACTTCACAATGTATCTATGGAGACGATATGTCACCTGTTCTGCGTCTCATACACCATGCAGCCAAGCTGTGCGTCGGAATGCCCATATACACATAGCTCTAATATAAAGCTAAATGCATCCTCCGCTACACAATAAAAAAATATAACAGTGGAGTGCATAGAAGGTAAGATGCAATTAGAAGTAGAAACTTTCTATAAAACTTAATGAAGAGATCCATTAATGACCAGATAGGAATACAAAAGTCAGATTGGGGCTGAGCAGGAAAAAACAATACTTTGTCTTCAACAAAGGTTCAGTTTATAGTTACTTTTAACATTTTTCCTTTAAATACTTACTTAATACATATTAATTAGTATGGGTTCTAATTTTTTTAGCATAATTTGGTAGGACTATTAGTTTTGCCTGATTTGCCAGTATTTGGTAAGCTATGGAGGCTGAAAAATCACACACACTATGTGGCAGATTTACTAATCCACAAATGGACCGAAAGCGTCCGAACGCGTTTTTTCTTAATGATCGGTATTTTTGCGACTTTTTCATATGTCCCGCGATTTTTTCGTCGTCGTCGCGGAAAAATCGGATTGGTTTTCCCGCCGTTTACTATTGCGCAATATGAAAAAAAAGTCGCAACGGCGCTGAAAAAGTCGCGACAAATATGAAAAATCTCGACGGCGATGAAAAATTCACAAAATTTTTGTTTCCAATACGATTTTTTCCCTTTCGGGATTCGGATTCATGGATTAGTAAATCTGTCCCTAAGGGTAGAAGTAATTTTGGTTTACTGAACATGTTCAGCTGGCTATAACATGCAATCCACCAAATTTGTCTTGTGACAGCTTTCATTATTTACGCAAGTGTAATAACTTTAGTCTTGTGATCTTGTGATAAATTGCATCAATAAAGTAAATATTTGAAAATGATTATTATTCTTTAAGTGCATACAGTGTTGGACTGGCCCACCAGGATACCAGGAAAACTCCTGGTGGGCCCAGGGGTCAGGGTGCCCTTCTGCTCCTAACCATTTGGCCTACTTCATGGTAATATCCTAATTCTTTATGGGAACAAAGGGAAAAATAAATGAAAGGATAGATTCAAGCATGTAATTAAAAATAATAGGAAAATAAAGATGTTGAGTGAGGAAAAATATTTTGGAGAGTGGGCCCATTGTTTAAGGTTTTCTGGTGGGCTCCTGGGGTTCTAGTCCAATACTGAGTGCATATTTCACAGTGATTTGCAGGAATTATATCATTTTCATCAATCCCTGCCCCAGTGGAGATTACAAGGAGCCAGGTAACCTGCCTGTGTTCTGAAGTGTGGGAGAGTACCAAAGCATCTAGAGGAAACCCACACAGACACAGGGGGAACATATAAACTCAATGCAGGTAATGCCCTGACTGGAATCAAATCAAGGACCCCAGTGCTACAAAGGCATTATGCCACAATGCTGTATTATCACATTTCATATGCTGACTTAATAAATATCTTCTCTCAACTACTTTTATTTTATTTGACTCATGATCAGTTATTTACATAATGCTTCTCTTGCAGTGATAAAAACTGCCATTAATTTTGGCTTGGCTAAGTGATCATTTTGGTGATTGCCTTTCGTAAACCTTGCAAAACAGCTTACATGCAAAAATAGTTAAAAATATATATGAGCTCCATAAATTCTGCAATCAGACAAGTGATTTTAGATTAGTAAAAAGGCTATTTCTGGCACAAGTAATTAGCTATCAATCTATCACAGAAGTAAATGGACATGACATTTTCCATACACACAACCTGCCCTGCAGACACTGAACAGGTGTCAGAAAGCAGACAACAGGCCGCTTCCTGACCAGTAACATAAAAAATGGGCCAATTCCATTTAAAGTGTGCATCTGTTGACCAAGCACCACTCTTTGCTGGCAACAAACATCTTATATTATATGTGAGAGGTTTCAGTATATTGTTCAGTAGAGAGCCATGTATGTTATCTGTTTTAAAATTCTTTATATTCTACAGAGCATATCTATTATCTGCTATGTAACCTGCACGTTGCCCTTTTAACTTGACTGGCTACATAGTAGCTTATTTATAATTAATGTATTCATTTATATATTAATTAGAAATTTATGCTTATATTTATTTATAAAACTCTTTTATTTTTTGGTGCTACTGTTTCTTTAAGAGGAAGGTAAATGAAAATACAGAAATTTACAAGCACTGGAAATACTGTCAATAATGCAGCTGAAGAAACCTAATATCTGATATAGTGAAAAGGGATCCAGGGCTATTGCAATCTAAACCAAATGCATTTATGGAATAACCCTTAGGGGCTGATTTACTTACCCACGAACGGGTCGAATGGAGTCCGATTGCGTTTTTTTCGTAATGATCGGTACTTTGCGATTTTTTCGGATTCTTTACGAATTTTTCGGATCCAATACGATTTTTGCGTAAAAACGCGAGTTTTCCTATCCATTACGAAAGTTGCGTAAAAAGTTGCGCATTTTGCGTAGCGTTAAAACTTACGCGAAAAATGCGCAACTTTTCGCGTAAGTTTTAACGCTACGCAAAATGCGCAACTTTTTACGCAACTTTCGTAATGGATACGAAAAACTTGCGTTTTTACGCAAAAATCGTATTGGTAACGAAAAATTCGTACAGAATCCGAAAAAATCGCAAAACATACGAAAAAGTCGCAAAATGTTCGTTTTCAAGTCGGAACTTTTCCAATTCGGGTCGGATTCGTGGGTTAGTAAATCAGCCCCTAAGTCTTAACTTCAACCTTTTAAGGGTAAAGCATTCCTCATAGACTTCAGCAGAATAGCACCCCCTTGACTTGAATTGAAGTTGGAGGCCATTTCTGACACAGACTTTTGCACGTTTACATTTGCACCATCACCCCAAATATGTGCTTTTCTGCAAAGGCAATTTTGTGGTGCAGTTAAAAAGCTGCCAAATTCAAAAAGGGTATTTGACATCCATATAAATTAGTACAAACAATATGAGCACATCAGTATACATAAGCAGTCATCCGACTGCATTCACATATAAAACACAGATATATACAAGGCCATGGTCTCATCGAGATTCTTATTTATCTTATGCAGTTTCCCATCTGTTAAAGTAGAATTTGCTTTTCATATTTTCAGTGCTATATAGGATGAAAATGAGCAGAACAAAATGTGTCACTATGACAATAGCCATAATCTGAAACCAAACATGGTACAGCGCTCCTCTTGTGTGTTATTTGTTTCTATTTATAGAATATAATATTCTAAAAAGCAGCAAACATATATTATAGTAAGTGCACAAAAGTATAAATAAATACTGGTATAATACTGGTACAAGGTATAATAAGGTAAGCATTGTTAGTTCTGTTTAATAAATAGTTTAAGGAACTTTATGTTTAGGAAACTATACTTGGCAAATATTAACACCATTCGTTATTTTTATTTTAACTACATGCCATTGATTCATCAGGTTGTATGGAAACTAGATACAGAGATATCTGGTGGATGTATTTGTATCACAAGTTGGTCATCCTTAAGGCTTCTTTTTTGGTAACTATAGGAATCTCACACTACAGACCAAGTAAATACATTTTTTACATTGTAACACTACAACTCCCATTATACTTTGTACAACAAGTCTGTCAGCAGGATGTTGGGAGTAGTAGTTTAACAGAAGGATAGGGGTCACCTGGAATGCTGCAGGTTGCAATCCCTGTTGTAGAACAAGCTATAGACAAATTCAACACTCATTTCTAGTGATGTTACATAGATTTGTGCATGCTCACCTGTACAGTCAGGTAGAAAGCCAGATAGCAAATTGGGTGATATTTCTTCCAAAACAGAACAAAATGCACAGAAAGCACGTGGCCCTTTTAAAGCCAGTTTATCCAGGAAGCACTCTGCTCTCTCCTTACTGCATCCATGTGATAAAATATCCTTATATTCCACTAGTGAGAAGACCTTATCGTAGACCAGATAGGAGAGAACTTTACTCACATCCAGTTCAGCCAGTATCTTTTCTCTGTGATTGTGAAGTATTACAGAACGCCATTTCTTTCTGTCTTCTTTTTCCTTTTTCAGTGGCTTGGCAATGTTGTAAATCCAAGATTTAGCAGTCATACCCAGCATTGTGACTTTGTCATGGAGTGTATAACATCGCAAAACTGCATGTTCTGAGCAAGTGCCCTCACTGTGTAACAAGCACATAATGTAAACAGAAGGAACGCAACTGCATTCTGCTTTTGTAATTTATTTAATTCTGATGCCACAGTGAATGCCTTTTCCAGACTGGATAGCGTGCTGGTTTGCTACATGGAGCTCTTAAGAGGATTACTATGCACTAATAAGCCTTTTACAACTGCTAACGTCTGAGCCACAGGACAGGGGCTCTCTCTGTGAAACGAATGCTAATTTTAAATGAGCATTTGGATGAGGAATAAAGGAGCAGCCTATCTCATACAGCTCTAACATCATGGCCCATATGTAAAAAAACATTGCTAAAGAGTCAAATAATTCTTGTGTGGGGATAACTGTTGTGTAAATAACATGTTACAAACCCTTGTTTTGTAGAAACGCATTAAGAACAATGTACTTGTAGGCTAAAGGGACAGATGTCTTAATTTTTCCTTCTTATAAACAAAGACAATAGAGGAGATTTAAACTGAAGAAAAGTTTCAAATCATGTAAATCCTATCCTGTAATGGGATAAAGTTGATAAATAGCTGTTATTTCCTATGGATGTCTGACATATCAGCTGGGGAGTTTAAGCTCTCTGTGTTTAAAGTGAGCGCCTCCTTTTACGCCCTATCTTGGGTACCATAAGAAAACATAAAGCACTTCTCAGCTAAGGTTCCATTTAGTAAATATACATGTTTTTGGACTGTCCCATAGGAATGTATATATGGGTTTTTTTGGACAGCTTTCCTCATGTAGATACTAGATTTTAAATCCAAGAAGAATGTTTTACACAAGCTAATGGGCATTCCTGATTTGCACATGGCTGTATTTTAAAATAAACTTTTTTTATAATAGATGTATGTCTCCCCGCAATGCCATCCCACTGGCTAGAATGTAAATCACCGGTGGAATGGCATACGCGGTGCCGTGATTTGCCGAAGTTGCCTTGAGAGGAAACTTTGGCAACTTCGGCAAATTGCTGTGTTCCGTATGCCATCCCACCGGCGACTTACATTCTAGCCGGTGGGATGGCATTGCGGGGAGATTAGTTGCCCGCGACAAATCTCCCCGTGTGTCACGGCCCTAATCAGTTTAGTGTCATACTGTTGACCAGCGCTGTATTTGTAGATTGTACTGCCAATCATACTGGACAATGCATAATCCCGTTGTATTCTCCCCGTTATTGCCTACGCCTATAATAAGTTCTAACCACACTCTAAATTACTTCTTCCCTATTTCAACCTAAACTCAGGAACCTGGCATCACTGGAGGAGTGTGATTGCTGGAGTAAAAGTGAGTCATGCCCCTTTATTAAGCTGGTCCCTTGAACCCATAATTGTAGACATCTAGCAGAACCACATCAGCCTGTTGAAGGGGTCCTCTCCTGAAGGTAGCGCACCTACCCTATTATGATCCAACTGATGACCTGGGAACCAGATCAGTCTGATTTCACCACCCTCCACCTTTCTAAATAAATATCTAAATGCATGCCAAGCTTTACCAAGGTTGCCAAAGAATAAAGTATTTAATTTAAGACCATCTTAAAGGATAAGAAAGTGAAAATCACTGTGGTACATATTCCACCACTGATTCCAGTGGCTAACCTTGGAGCGCAGGCCAGTGCTCCTCACTGGTTTACAGTATCTTCCTAACTGCGCATCCAGCCTATCAATTGTCCCTTTGTGCATGCAGTTGATTAAAAGAGATACCTAGTTCTAGCCCTATGGGAGTGAAGACCACACCTCCAGAGTTGTCACCTATAGCTCCATATTCCATATATCTCCTTATTGTTGGCACTGGATTTACTTGCTGCATTTACTGGGCATGACTGCATAATTAGCAAAAGCAGAGGGAAAGACCCGTTAAGGATGTGGAATACAACAGAAAAACTCTGGAGGCATACATTTTCACTGTGGGAGGGCTTCTAAGCATCCATGTTAATGGACTTCGTAATAGAAATTTCTATGAAGCCTGTATACTGTATAGGAATATGGCTACAAGGAGACTCACTTTAGGCTCACAATATTCTATGCTGTCAAATTATAGCTTTGTGGGCCAGATATGTAAATTTGGATTTTTATGGCCCTCTTCCTGCCTGATGCTTTAATGGACTTCTAGGAATGAAATAATGATCCAATAGGAAAATAAAACCTGTTTGATCGACACCTGCCTAATTTGCCACCAGATATCAATCAGGGAGGCCCATTGGGGGGCCCCATACAGGGACAGATAAGCTGCCAAATCAAGGATTCAATGAGCATCTTAAACCTGCCCATGTATGGCTACCTTCAGAGATCTGCTTAATGTGTTATTTCAAGATATAATTTATTAATCTGTGGAAGAAAGTATTGTGCCAAAAAGGAACCTACCATTGTGTTGTATTTAAACCTTTTTATTGAAGTGCACAACAATGGCCAACAACCAGCCATCCTGAGAAATTGGTTTCCTTCATGCTATAAATCCTTGCTATGGTTCCACTTAATAAAACAGGATTAACACTTCGGATTATAACAATCTGAGTCAAGTTATTCTGCCATTAGCTGTCAGTTCTAATCAACATCTGTAGTTTCTCTGAAATAAGTAGGGCCATCTGGTCTGTTTGTGTACAGACTATTGTGTCGGTGGTTTTGAGCCATTCTCTAATACTATATGATGCACTGTTACATAGTTAACCTGGGATGAAACAAGACACTTTGGAATCAACTGTAATACTTCAGTACCGACCAACCTCACTGAACCAGAGGAGGCCTAGAATTCTCCATAGCTATTGCCAACTGTGCCCCCAAAGCAGTAAAAGTTAATTTCACCAATATATATATATATATATATGTATTACTAAAATATACATGCAACAAAGGGAATTTTAATGGCGAATTAAAGGCATTTGAAAATCTGGTAACACCGGTCTGTGCAATCACTTCACAGGGCATTTAACCCTCAGAAAGAATTAAAAAATGTACACAGGGCTGATCCTCCCTCTATCGTGTTGTTTGATTGCCATAAGCATGGCTTCCACAGATGGACATTTAATCCCTCACTTATCCCCTACCCGCAGGATCATCATTATGTGATGCATTGTGTATATGACACTGAGATACTGCTGATGGTTTTAGGACGATTTCCAGTGGCCACACATGTGGTTCTCTATTAGTAGCAGCTGCAGTTTACAGATACTTATTCTTATCTGAAAACAGACAGCTGTGTTCCCTTTTCTTTCATGCATTTATATTATATTCAGTGTAGAGAGCACATCTGTACATCACAAAACTTTATGTATTAAAAGATATAAGGACTTATTTACATCCAAATGTGCAGTAGTCAACTTGCACTTTTCACCGCATTCAGTTGTGTGTAACACCAGTTTAATTAAAGGTAGCGCAATTCACCTGATCTCTGACAAAGCACATGTATAAGTTGCCCCGAGGAGCGTAATTCTGCGAAAACAGAGGTTAAGCCCCCCTCTGTGGGTTACCCATGATGTGTGCTGGGTCCGACTCAGAGAAGAAAGGGCCTTATGTGTTGAACTGATATTGGCTGTCTTACCCATACAGGACCCCAAGGGAAAGGTCCCATCCATAATACTGATATGAGGGTCCGTCCTACAAAGAGCCCCAGAGAAAGCAGGTCCCAGAGAGAGCAGGTCCCAATAATACTGTAATGGGCCAGTACCAGGTCAGGCTGCCAGTGTTACCGGTAGACAAACAATGACATTTGTACCCACCAATTCCTTCACCCAGCCCGGTTCTGCTGCACTGGTAGATTCACCTGCTCGTGTCACAATCACCTCTGTGAGATAAGCGAGACAAACCACTAGCTGGACATGCTTTAGTGGCTATAATTGTATGAGCACAGGACCAATGTAAAGTTCAATGCATGGGCAGAATGAACCCAGAGTCCAGGCCCATTCTGCAATTTTGTGGGGTGGGGTAATGGGTGACCCACGATTTTGCTGCCGTTGAAGGTCACCTGAGACTCCTGTCCACATGAAATTGCAGGGGGCAAGAGAATCACCAGTTTGCATCTATAATGACTTAAGATAATAGAGGGCACTCCGGGCTAGAATATTCTTGCCCTTTAACCACAAAAAAAATACAAATGTATACAAAGTATATAATATCCAGGTGCTAGGTTTTTAACAATCCCCCCAGAGGATTATATATACCAGTAAAACCCTATATAAGGCCTACACACCAGAAAAAACTTCCTTAGGGAGGTATTATAGTTAAAAAATCATTTTATTCATCAAAAGTATGATGTAAAAAGTTTTTATACTTTGACAATATATATCCATCAAGAAACAAATACTAGAAACATATACCACCCCGCAATTTGATCGAAAAAAAGATATGAAGGCAGATACTCTGTATGAGAGGGAGCTCCCTTGACAAAGGCGTTTGACCTGAAACGTTGGGGTATTCTCTCATCCAGAGTATCTGCCTTTTTTCGATCAAATTGCGGGGTGGTATGTATGTATTTGTTTCTTGATGGATATATATTGTTAAAGTATAAAAACTTTTTTACATCATGCTTTTGATGAATAAAATGCTTTTTTAACTATAATACCTCCCTAAGGAAGTTATTTCTGGTGTGCAGGGTTTATATGGGGTTTTACTTGCATCTATAATGATGTCAGAACTCTGGTGCATTGTGGGGAAAAAACATGGTGATTGCACTCAAAAATTGCATGTTGCTCACTGCACTTGTAGATGTAAATAAGCCCTTTATTGTAGCCCACACCCTTTCTCAAAACATATTATTAGTTATCTTGAAGGTCTTTGACCTGTATAAAGCATTTAGTACAACACAACTCCCACTCTGAAATACACACTGCCCTATTCTAAGATTCAGTTAATCATGTTTTAGAACACCTTGCTTAAATAACCTGGCCTCAAACTAATATTAGTTTCCTTCTGTAAACAACTGCTGGCAGGCATGTGATTGCCCACATCCATTAGGATTCCAGTATAAGTCAGATGCCTAAACAGAATTATGTATTATGTATATTAAACAGTTAATGCCTGGAGCTTGGCAAATTGTAATCACTTACCTGACACCCTGTGCCAGTGCCCTGTTAGCAGAAAACTGCACCAGTCCATGGTATTCCAGGAGGAACTTAAAATAGAATAAGGGTTTGCACACAAGAAATACAAGCACAGTGGCAGTATTAAAAAGTATAGTCCTTTATATAGTATACAAAAGATTTAACAGCAGTCAATTTTAATTGCAAAGTTACAATAAATACATAGATTAATAAGATAATACATACATTAACATTAACATTTATTTATAAAGCGCCAACATATTCCGCAGCGCTGTACAATAAGTGGGTTACATACATTGGACATACAGAGTAACATATAAAGCAATCAATAACCGACAAGGTGTGGGAATGGGCATGGGCAGAGTTGTGAGAGGTGTGGCACAGGGTGTTGCTAAACTAGATTAGGGTAAGCTTCTCTAAATAAATGTGTTTTTAGAGATCTCTTGAAAGCAGAGAGATTGGGAGAAAGTCTGACAGTTTGTGGGAGCGAATTCCAGAGAAGGGGGGCAGCCCTTGCAAAGTCTTGAATGCGAGCGTGTGAGGAGGGAATGAGAGAGGAGTTGAGGAGCAGGTAAGTAGAGGAGCGTAACAAGCGGGTTGGATAAGTTCAGAGATGTAGGGTGGGGCAGAGTTATGAACTGCTTTAAATGTAAGGGTCATTAGTTTGAATTTTATCCTGGATGGTAGGGGAAGCCAGTGCAGGGACTGGCAGAGTGGCATGGCAGAGGAGGAGCGGTTGGAGAGGTGTATGAGCCTGGCAGCAGTATTCATTATGGACTGGAGAGGGGACAGTCTTTGGAGGGGAAGGCCAATTAATAGGGAGTTACAGTAGTCCAGGCGAGATATTATAAGAGAGTGAATAAGAATTTTGGCAGCATCTTGGGTGATAAATGATCGGATTTTGGAAATATTTCTTAGGTGAAAGTGACATGATTTGATAAGTGACTGGATATGAGGAGTGAAGGACAGGGCAGAATCAAGGATAACCCCAAGGCACCGGGCCTGGGAAGATGGGGTGATGGTAGAATTGTTAACCGTTATAGATACCTCGGGAACAATGTGGGCATTGGATGGGGGAAAGAGAACCAGTTCAGTTTTAGAGAGGTTTAGTTTAAGGTAACGTTGGGACATCCAAGTGGAGATAGCGGACAGGCAAGAAGAGACGCGAGTTAGAAGCTCTGGGTTGAGATCAGGAGAGGAAAGATAGATCTGAGTATCATCAGCATAGAGGTGGTACTGAAAGCCAAAAGAATTAATTAATTCGCCAAGTGAGGAGGTATAGAGAGAAAATAGTAAGGGGCCCAGGACAGAGCCTTGAGGAACCCGACAGAAAGAGGCAAGGGAGAAGACGATTCACTATTGTAAGAGACATTGAAGAATCGATCTGAGAGATAAGATGAAAACCAGGATAAGGCAGTGTCACGAAGGCCAAGAGAGCGGAGAGTCTGGAGGAGAAGAGGGTGATCCACAGTGTCAAAAGCAGCAGAGAGATCGAGAAGTATTAGTAGTGAGTAGTGTTTTTTGGCTTTAGCCAAAATAAGCATAGGCAAAAAAAGACACACAAGTTAGCGGATACACTTGCCAAAGATGAGAATTATCCCAATTTTTCGGAAAAGAGCCTTTCTCAAGGGGAATCCTGATGCATAAGTTCATGTGGAAAATATAAATACCCTCCCTCATTAAACGCCAATTTTTCTCATAACAAACACCTGGCTTACTTCCAGGTACGTGACATCACATATGCCGACATCACTTCAGCAGGAACACTTTCCCGCAGGGTAACGTGGCTTTTTTTACGTAATTTAGCGCGCACATATAGGCGTGCGACTTTACGCATGCATGCGTATATAGTTTAATACGTGCACATAAGCGTGCGAATTTGCGTACACGCACAAAGGCGCGTAATTTAACGCATGCGCATACATGCATATTGTTTCACGCATAAGGAATTTCAAGAGGTAACATAGCAACCAGTCATAGCAACCACACATAGCAACCGACAAGTAGCCTTTAAGAGAACATCATTAATCTCACATTGCAAATATAGAGAGAGGAATATTCATACAATAAACAGTACAGATTTAAAACATAATATGATGATGGCACATCATTACTTAATACGAGGCATAAAATCTTTAGAGAAAAAGGGTGAAAGTGCATTTTTTTGAGAATTAGATATAACATATAAAATTAAGTAATTGTAACTTGATAGATAAAATATCAATATACCGTATACTCAAGTATAAGCCGACTTTTTCAGCCCTAAAAATGTGCTTAAAAAGTAACAATCGGCTTATACTCGGGTATATACGGTAGTTGCACCCAAACTACATGGAATACGGTAGTTGCGCGGCCTTCAGCAGCATGTACAAGCGGCACACCGTGGCACCTCCCTCTAATCGTAGCCCTTACTAAGACTGGTAACTGATAGCTACTGAGCAAGTGATCAGGTTAAATATGCCGCTATCTGCGGATTTATGGGCATAGAATGCTACCACTGGAGCAATTTTTTTTCATTACTCCACACTGTTAAAATGCTTAGTATAAGTTGCTTATGATATCCTTGTGCTAGCCGTGGGCCCTAGCCTTGCTTAATACTCTCATATTTGTTTATATTAGGGCTGTTTGCTGGAAAATCCAAAGCCTGAATAAATGGAGCTTTTCTTTAAAAATTAGTAGTCCTATGAATTACGGACCTCCAACCTCCATGCAGTGAAGTGAAGAGCAATTCTATTTTATCTGCTGCTTGCAATTTGGTGCAGCTGCATAAGGCCATTGCTTGAGATTTACAGCTTTCATGCTGTACAAAGTGGCCCTGCAAATGAAATTGATGTCTTTGACACAAGAGGCCCCTCTGAAGCTCTTTTCATAATTACTGCTCACCTGGTTAAATCAAAAGTACCCACATGCAGTTCTTCTCAGGCTTATGTACAGTCATGAATAAAAAAATAAAAAAGAGAGAGAGAGATGTACTGGTCTCTATATTATGAGAGGTTTACATAACTTGCTAAGCTCTATGGCTAGTGGCACAGTAGTTGTTTTATCAAATTTATATAGAATAATTTTGTATTCATTGAAGTGACATCCAGAACAGCAATTTACTGTATTTAAAGAATACAGAAATGCCATATTTAGTTATGGGATTAAAGATTTTGTATACCGGTATATGGATGCTTTTCATGCTGCACCATTGAGGGGCTTATACTCGAGTCAATCCGTTTTTCCAGTTTTCTTAGGTAAAATTAGGTACCTCGGCTTATATTCGGATCGGCTTATACTCGAGTATATACGGTATATACCATATCATTCAAAATATATATGCTATTTAAATCCTTCTCTCACAAGAATTCATTAATCAGTGAAGTAATCAAATTTGTACACTTAAAGAGACAAAGTGACAGTGCATGTCATATCATTAGCATGGTCAATCTAAAAAGACATAGGGACCATTCAAAACATGAATATTGATCAAATGAATATAAAAATAAAGTGCCACAAAAGGTAATCTATTAGATTTTTTAGATAGTTTCTTTGTAAGTTAATCAGATCTACAAGTTCTCTCCACTTTCCTTTTTGACTTTTCCAAGAGATCTGTATCATAGCCTCTACTTTTAACTGTGTGATCATTTCCTCTGCTCTCACTTCAAACTTTTCTTCTCTGCTTACAATACGCTTCACTCTCAATAATTGACTATTTGGTAAACCTACAGTTGTAGAGGAAGGATAAAAGCGTTTAGGGTTCAAGTATGTAATCCTATCAGTTGGCTTCCTGAAAATATCGGTAGAGATATTGCTACCCTCCAGTTCATCCAAAAAGTATACCTGTTTTTTGTCATATTCAAGGGTAAATGTAATCGTCGGAATTCTGGTATTGAGGTAATCCCTGAAGGCAAGTAAAGCATCCTCTGTTCCCTGCCAGATGAAAAACAGATCATCTATGTAGAGGAGCCAGGTACGTAGAAAGGGCCAAAATCTGCAATTGTCATATACAAAATAATTTTCAAATTGTGCCATATATAGGTTAGCATATGCAGGTGCTACATTCGAACCCATTGACGTACCTTGGCTCTGCTCATAGTACCTGCCCTTAAAGATGAAGTAATTCTTTTTCAAAACCCATTCAAGGAACTGTAACAACATTTTGGCAACACCATCAGGGAGTGATAGCTCCTGTAACACCAAAGCAATGGTTTCCATACCCTGATGGTGTGGAATGGATGTGTACAATGATGACACATCCATTGTGCAGAGAAATACATCATCTGTAATCTCACCTGCCAAGTTTATTTTGTCAATAAAATCCGTAGTATTCCTTACAAACGATCTAGTACGTAATACCACAGGGTTTAGAACTGTATCCAAAAGGATAGGCAGCGGCTGAAAAAACAGATGACATCCCAGCAACAATTGGTCTACCTGGAGGTTTACTAAGGTCTTTGTGAATCTTGGAGAGAAGATAAAAGGCAGGTATAATCGGGTTATCAACCTGTAAAAATGTTCTCAGCCGACTATTGATAACCCCTTTATCCTCATAGGTCTTTAACGACCTATCTATATTACCTTTCAACTCACATGTGGGATCACCACCCAGTACTCTATAATGTGCGTCATCCTGCAACTGAGACAAAGCTTCCTGTCTGTAATATTCCAAATCCATCACAACAATTGCACCTCCTTTATCAGCAGGTTTTTTAATAATGGAATCATCAGTCCGCAAACTTTGTAATGCCAATTTCTCCTCCCTCGTCAAATTCTGTGCAGTACTACGTCTATTCGACCATTTCAGTTTGTTGATGTCCCTCTCGACTGCCTGTATAAATGTTTCAACACAATGATTGGTATTTGGAGGGACAAACTTACCTTTAAGTCTGCATCTGGTGACATCATACCAGGATATACACTGTGCATCATCCTCCACCTCAGCCTCCTCATCTGACCATATGTTGTCATCAGATGTATCCTGTGTGAAATGGGCTTTCAGTCTCAATAACCTGAAAAATTTCTGTAATTCGACATCCAAAACAAGTTTATCACCATTATTTGTGGGTACATACCCTAAACCTTTACTCAGTACACACATCTCCGCTTTGGTCAGATTTCTCTTACTGATGTTCACTACTACTATCTTGTTCTCTTCCTGGTTGACATCCGAGGGGCCACTTGATCCTTTACCACTTTCCTTCCTTCCTCCTCCCTCTCCTCTCCTCTTATACCTCTGCCTAAAAAAGGACTAGAGGAAATATCTGAACTTTCAGAGTCACTTGTTCCCTCACTATAATGTCTCCTTCTAAAGGGTGCCCTTTTCCAATTATACACTCTATCCTCCTGTCAATAATATCCCTTTTAAACTTGTCAAATTTTACTTTCAGCAAGTCAGTTTGATGCGTATGTATAGTATCATTCCAGGAGGAACACCAGATCCGTTTCTCTTTGCACGGACAGGTGAATGCGCGTAGAGCAAAAAGCTGAACTTTAAGAAAAAAAACTTCACTTTTTCACATGCGCCTGACCATGACTGGAGGAAAGAAGACAGAAGGAGATCACTGTGGATCTGCTCTACAGAAGTAAAGCTAAAATGATCATTTTTTAAAATGACCCCTTTATTGGAGGTCCCTAGAGCTCTGCTACAGTGCCTGTCCATTTTTCAGGAGGAGTGCTCATGTCCTTGCAAGCACATTCCTACTATATTAAAAGAGTATAATACACTGGTACATTCTTGTTTTTTATACAATATGTCCTGTACAGTTTGGGTGCATTAATATCTTTCTATATATCTATCTATCTAGAATGATGCATATTTAACAATATCATATAATTTTCAAATGCACTCTGGCACTTTTTCTTCTTACAAAAATGACAAAGAGGCAAGTGAAGAATAGGAATATTCAAGAAAGCATTCCTTTACTGGTGTGTAATTTATGGCCCTCCACCTGTTGTTCAACTGTATCTCACAGTAAAGGTCCTACTACATTGATTGGAAAAGCTGGGACAGTGTTAACATACGCAGCTTAAGGTGGCCATACATGTGTAGATTTGTAAAAGATTTTTTTTTACTGTACAACTTTGCCTATCATGAAATGAACATTAACAAGTATGATTTGTCCATCAACGAATACAACCATTTCAAGAGATATTGTCTATTTGAAGCCCAAACCAGAAGAGGATCTGGTGTATATGTTTTTGTATACACTGAACAATATTTTGTGTATCCTTTACCCGGCCCAAGCTTTCATTGCACCAAACGTTTGTGAAGATGAATATCTTTATGGATTCAGAAGGCTGCTCTTGCTATAATGCTTTTAACCTCAATCAATGAGAAAAATAAAAACTATGGTAGCTGCCTGCTTTATTTTGGTCCTGCAAACAATTTTGTAATGTACTGTGGACAATTTAAAGGACAATACAGGTATAGGACCCGTTATCCAGAATGCTCGGGACCAAGGGTATTCCGGATAAGGGGTCTTTCCTTAATTTGGATCTCCATACCTTAAGTCTACTAAAAAATCAATAAAACCTTAATTAAATCCAATAGGGTTGTTTTGCATACAATAAGGATTATTTATATCTTAGTTGGGATCAATTACAAGGTACTGTTGCATTATTACAGAGAAAAAGGAAATCAGTTGTAAAATTCTGCATTATTTGATTAAAATGGAGTCTATGGAAGAGGGGCTTTCCGTAATTCGGAGCTTTCTGGATAACGGGTTTCCGGATAAGGGATCCCATACCTGTATATGCTGTTTTGTACAGTTTCCTCTTTTTCAGTTTTGTTTCAGTTTGTTTCAGTTCAGTTTTGTTTATGGTACATCATTGACACCTTTCATCATTTTGTTATCTAAGCACCGCCCCACACATGCGCAGTTTCCAAACTGCTGTGATTGAAATTTATCCATGCTTTTATTGAAAAATTTAGCGTTTAAAGACAAAAATGTTCTGCCCGAAGTTGGATAAAAGATCACTAGATTTTGTCAGATCGCATTGAAATTGGTCGTTAAGTAAAGAAAATCGTTAGATGTACAGCTGCACTAATTGGATTTTAATTCAATGCAATTAGTGGATTTTTTAGAGGGGGCCCCCAATTTTCTACACCATCTGGTGACATTACTCCCATGAACAAAGCCAGTGCAAAGGTAATTTTAAATAAAAATAAATATTAAGAATGTAAAAAGAATGCTGACTTCCAGGAGCCCTCAAAAGCCATTTAAAATATGTGGCAGAATAAAAAAGTGTGGCTTACTTTAAATATACTGATAAATAAACTAACAAATAATTAGAAAAATTACTGGCACACTCATTGGTGCATATCGAGGGGCTTTACAGTTCCGTGCTCAACAAACCATCCAATGAGCCCCAGATGGTCAAATATAAGGTAATGCATAATGGATAGGAAGTGGCGATTCTGGGGCTGCTGCTGCTGCTGGCCCCCTCTATCATGCTCCGCTCTTCCAACTTTAGCGTCAGAGTGGGTCCAGAGGGGAATTGCTAATATGCTCTCTCCACTAGCAGAGCTAAAGTTTCGTTTTAAAAAACAAAAACTCAGCTCTTAGGGCAGTGGCTGGCAGGGAGATAAGTCGCCCTGCAACAAATCTTCGTTGCCGCGGGCAACTAATCTCCCCGCAAAGCCATCGCACCGGAGAAAATGTAAATTGCCGGTGGGATGGCATACGTGATGCTGCGATTTCCCGAAGTTGCCTTGAGAGGAAAGTTTCTATACCCTGGATGAGAAGGTGGAAAATTGGGACAAATGATAGCTCTGGATTTTGTTCCTGTCTAAATCCATGAGTCAATGTATTAAAACAAGAAAGTCCTTACAACAGATCTTATCATCAGATTTTATCTTGTCAGATGCAGACCCAGCATTCCCTTCTGACAGGCATGTGATATCGGATGGCAAAGCTTTCAAGTAGTTTACATATAAATTCCCTCTATATTTAACCCTTGTTACTACATCAAGCTTGTATGTATGTTTACATTCGATCGATCCAACATCATCCTACAAGATTTCCCGTGTAGTTTAGCTCTTATACCCACCCAGAGTGTAGCTGTGTAAAACTAAAACCCATCTCAGTCTGAAAGTGTGCGGTAGAGTAGTTTCAGGCTAAGGCTGATGTCAGAAGTGGCGTAGGGCAGATATTTTCGGCAAGAGTAAAAACGCTTGCCGAAAATTCCGCCCTACGCCTCCTACTTGTGCCTGCACCCAAATAAATAGAATACTCTCGGGTGCAGGCACATGTAGCGGAAATATGCATAAAAACGCGAGAGCTTGAAAGTCTTGCATTTTTATGCGTATTTCGGCTACATGTGCCTGCACCTGAGCGTATCTCATTCATTCAGGTGCAGGCACATGTAGGAGGTGTAGGGCAGAATTTTCAGCAAGCGATTTTCCACTTGCTGAAAATATCTGCCCTATGCCTCATCTGGCATTAGCCTAAGAACTACCAGTACAGTGCTACCAACTTTTTAGAAGGCTGCACCATTTATTAAGAAACATGCAAGGAAGACTTCAGAAGGCAAATTAGATAAAAGGCAGATAAGGAGGAAGCAATGATAGGTTTCTTTTCTACACTGTGCTAAAAATGTGCATGTATCAATATCATGGTGGGTCATATTACCTCAATATGCATAGCATAGCAACTGCTGCCATGAGAAGCCAGCTCTTACTATCAAACTAGAAAAGGTATTTTTATTAGAAGCATATTTTTATTAGAAAAACATAATATAATTCTGCTTTATAAAAGCATCTTTTTCTATTTTACTTTACAGTAGCTTATGAACTGCTTTCCCACATGGGTCCATTCAGAGACCTAAGGGAAAGAAACCATGTGCTTTCTAAAACATCAGCAGCCTAAAATAAAGGGCAAAAATACTGTTATCCTTTTATTTAAAAATCAAAACAAATATCTCAAGAAGGGAAATAAACCAATATTTCAATATGCACTAACTATTGTAAAATGTTCCTTTTCATAAGTGTCCAACTGTAGGCACCCCCAAAGAAACAGCACCCCCCCCAAAAGAAAACTCTTTTATATAGGCATTTATGACACTTGGTTTCAACATCTCCCTAACTCACTACTAATAAGTCAATATCTTACCAAACCCTGCATTGTTTCATAGGCTGCCAATATGGTCAAAAGCAGCCGTCAATGTACAAATATGGAATTCATAAAGGGCATGTAAATACAGGAATAAAATTCAGCCTAAACCTAGTGGCACACAGTTTGTTTTGATGACAACTATTCTCTGGTGAACAGTGGTAGCCAAAGTGCCCCCCTCCATCTGTCACAACCTTTAATGTTTTCTAATGAAAAGCAACCTGGCTGACACATTCCAAGAAGAGACTTTTCTTGTTGCCGGTGGAAAGGCATTTCTGAGAAGTTAGTTGTGATTGATCTCTACTACCGTGGGCCATCATCCGTGAGCCATCATTTAAGGCCACCACAAAATAAAGTTATGAAAGTGTTGTAAGCTGTATTCTTCCAGGCTTAGATAGGTAACTATCTCTAGGCTGCAATGGTATCTTCCAGCCATTGCCCAGGCTTAGATAGGTAATTGTCTCTAGGCTGCAATGGTATCTTCCAGCCTTTGCCTAGGCTGAGATATGTACCTATCCCTGCAGTGCAATGGTATCTTCCAGCCTTTGCCTAGGCTGAGATATGTAACTGTCCCTGCACTGCAATGGTATCTTCCAGCCTTTGCCTAGGCTGAGATATGTAACTGTCCCTGCACTGCAATGGTATCTTCCAGTCTTTGCCTTGGCAGAGATATGAAACCGTCTCTAGGCTGCAATAGTATCTTCCAGCCTTTGCCCTGTCTGAGATATATAACTGTCACTGCGCTGCAATGGTATCTTCCAGCCTTTGCCCAGGCTAAGATTTGTAACTGTCTCTAGGCTGTAATGGTATCTTCCAGCCTTTGCCTAGGCTGAGATTTGTAACTGTCCTTGCGCTGCAATGGTATCTTCCAGCCTTTGCCTTGGCTGAGATATGTAACTGTCCCTGCACTGCAATGGTATCTTCCAGCCTTTGACCAGGCTGAGATATGTAACTGTCTCTAGGCTGCAATGGTATCTTCCAGCCTTTTCCTAGGCTGAGATATGTAACTGTCCCTGCCCTGCAATGGTATCTTCCAGCCTTTTCCCAGGCTATGATATGTAACTGTCTATAGGCTGCAATGGTATCATCCATCCTTTTCCCATGCTTAGATATGTAACTGTCTCTAGGCTGCAATGGTATCTTCCAGCCTTTGCCTAGGCGGACATATGAAACTGTCCCTGCACTGCAATGGTATCTTCCAGCCTTTGCCTAGGCTGAGATATGTAACTGTCCCTGCACTGCAATGGTATCTTCCAGCCTTTGACCAGGCTGAGATATGTAACTGTCCCTGCACTGCAATGGTATCTTCCAGCCTTTGCCTAGGCTGAGATATGTAACTGTCCCTGCACTGCAATGGTATCTTCCAGCCTTTGACCAGGCTGAGATATGTAACTGTCTCTAGGCTGCAATGGTATCTTCCAGCCTTTTCCTAAGATGAGATATGTAACTGTCCCTGCGCTGCAATGGTATCTTCCAGCCTTTGACCAGGCTGAGATATGTAACTGTCCCTGCACTGCAATGGTATCTTCCAGCCTTTGACCAGGCTGAGATATGTAACTGTCTCTAGGCTGCAATGGTATCTTCCAGCCTTTTCCTAAGATGAGATATGTAACTGTCCCTGCGCTGCAATGGTATCTTCCAGCCTTTGACCAGGCTGAGATATGTAACTGTCCCTGCACTGCAATGGTATCTTCCAGCCTTTGACCAGGCTGAGATATGTAACTGTCTCTAGGCTGCAATGGTATCTTCCAGCCTTTTCTTAGGCTGAGATATGTAACTGTCCCTGCCGTGCAATGGTATCTTCCAGCCTTTGACCAGGCTGTGATATGTAACTGTCTCTAGGCTGCAATGGTATCATCCATCCTTTTCCCATGCTTAGATATGTAACTGTCTCTAGGCTGCAATGGTATCTTCCAGCCTTTGCCTAGGCTGAGATATGTAACTGTCCCTGCACTGCAATGGTATCTTCCAGCCTTTGACCAGGCTGAGATATGTAACTGTCTCTAGGCTGCAATGGTATCATCCATCCTTTTCCCAAGCTTAGATATGTAACTGTCTCTAGGCTGCAATGGTATGTTCCAGCCTTTACCTAGGCTTAGATATGTAACTGTCCCTGCACTGCAATGGTATCTTCCAGCCTTTGCCTAGGCTGAGATGTGTAACTGTCCCTGCACTGCAATGGTATCTTCCAGCTTTTGCCTAGGCTGAGATGTGTAACTGTCCATGCACTGCAATGGTATCTTCCAGCCTTTGCCTAGGCTGAGATGTGTAACTGTCACTGCACTGCAATGGTATATTCCAGCCTTTGCCTAGGCTGAGATGTGTAACTGTCCCTGCACTGCAATGGAATCTTCCAGCCTTTGACCAGGCTGAGATATGTAACTGTCTCTATGCTGCAATGGTATCTTCCAGCCTTTGCCTAGACTGAGATATGTAACTGTCCCTGCACTGCAATGGTATCTTCCAGCCTTTGACCAGGCTGAGATATGTAACTGTCTCTAGGCTGCAATGGTATCTTCCAGCCTTTTCTTAGGCTGAGATATGTAACTGTCCCTGCCCTGTAATGGTATCTTCCAGCCTTTGACCAGGCTGTGATATGTAACTGTCTCTAGGCTGCAATGGTATCATCCATCCTTTTCCCATGCTTAGATATGTAACTGTCTCTAGGCTGCAATGGTATCTTCCAGCCTTTGCCTAGGCTGAGATATGTAACTGTCCCTGCACTGCAATGGTATCTTCCAGCCTTTGACCAGGCTGAGATATGTAACTGTCTCTAGGCTGCAATGGTGTCTTCCAGCTTTTGCCTAGGCTGAGATATGTAACTGTCTCTAGCCTGCAATGGTATCATCCAGCCTTTGCCCAGGCTGAGATATGTAACTGTCTCTGCACTGCAATGGAATCTTCCAGCCTTTGCCTAGGCTGAGATATGTAACCTGTCCCTGCACTGCAATGGTATCTTCCAGCCTTTGCCTAGGCTGAGATATGTAACTGTCCCTGCACTGCAATGGTATCTTCCAGCCTTTGCCTAGGCTGAGATATGTAACTGTCCCTGCACTGCAATGGTATCTTCCAGCCTTTTACCAGGCTGAGATATGTAACTGTCCCTGCGCTGCAATGGTATCTTCCAGCCTTTGCCTAGGCTGAGATATGTAACTGTCCCTGCACTGCAATGGTATCTTCCAGCCTTTGCCCAGGCTGAGATATGTAACTGTCTCTAGGCTGCAATGGTATCTTCCAGCCTTTTCTTAGGCTGAGATATGTAACTGTCCCTGCCCTGCAATGGTATCTTCCAGCCTTTGACCAGGCTGTGATATGTAACTGTCTCTAGGCTGCAATGGTATCATCCATCCTTTTCCCATGCTTAGATATGTAACTGTCTCTAGGCTGCAATGGTATCTTCCAGCCTTTGCCTAGGCTGAGATATGTAACTGTCCCTGCACTGCAATGGTATCTTCCAGCCTTTGACCAGGCTGAGATATGTAACTGTCTCTAGGCTGCAATGGTATCTTCCAGCCTTTTCTTAGGCTGAGATATGTAACTGTCCCTGCCCTGCAATGGTATCTTCCAGCCTTTGACCAGGCTGTGATATGTAACTGTCTCTAGGCTGCAATGGTATCATCCATCCTTTTCCCATGCTTAGATATGTAACTGTCTCTAGGCTGCAATGGTATCTTCCAGCCTTTGCCTAGGCTGAGATATGTAACTGTCCCTGCACTGCAATGGTATCTTCCAGCCTTTGACCAGGCTGAGATATGTAACTGTCTCTAGGCTGCAATGGTGTCTTCCAGCTTTTGCCTAGGCTGAGATATGTAACTGTCTCTAGCCTGCAATGGTATCATCCAGCCTTTGCCCAGGCTGAGATATGTAACTGTCTCTGCACTGCAATGGAATCTTCCAGCCTTTGCCTAGGCTGAGATATGTAACCTGTCCCTGCACTGCAATGGTATCTTCCAGCCTTTGCCTAGGCTGAGATATGTAACTGTCCCTGCACTGCAATGGTATCTTCCAGCCTTTGCCTAGGCTGAGATATGTAACTGTCCCTGCACTGCAATGGTATCTTCCAGCCTTTTACCAGGCTGAGATATGTAACTGTCCCTGCGCTGCAATGGTATCTTCCAGCCTTTCCCTAGGCTGAGATATGTAACTGTCCCTGCACTGCAATGGTATCTTCCAGCCTTTGCCCAGGCTGAGATATGTAACTGTCTCTAGGCTGCAATGGTATCATCCAGCCCTTACCCAGGCTTAGATATGTAACTGTCCCTAATCTGCAATGGTATCTTCCAGCCTTTGCCCAGGCTGAGACATGTAACTGTCTCTAGGCTGCAATGGTATCTTCCAGCCTTTGCCTAGGCTTAGATATGTAACTGTCCCTGCACTGCAATGGTATCTTCCAGCCTTTGCCTAGGCTGAGATATGTAACTGTCCCTGCACTGCAATGGTATCTTCCAGCCTTTGACCAGGCTGAGATATGTAACTGTCTCTAGGCTGCAATGGTATCTTCCAGCCTTTTCTTAGGCTGAGATATGTAACTGTCCCTGTCCTGCAATGGTATCTTCCAGCCTTTTCCCAGGCTGTGATATGTAACTGTCTCTAGGCTGCAATGGTATCATCCATCCTTTTCCCATGCTTAGATATGTAACTGTCTCTAGGCTGCAATGGTATCTTCCAGCCTTTGCCTAGGCTGAGATATGTAACTGTCCCTGTACTGCAATGGTATCTTCCAGCCTTTGCCTAGGCTGAGATGTGTAACTGTCCCTGCACTGAAATGGTATCTTCCAGCTTTTGCCTAGGCTGAGATGTGTAACTGTCCATGCACTGCAATGGTATCTTCCAGCCTTTGCCTAGGCTGAGATGTGTAACTGTCCCTGCACTGCAATGGTATATTCCAGCCTTTGCCTAGGCTGAGATGTGTAACTGTCCCTGCACTGCAATGGTATCTTCCAGCCTTTGACCAGGCTGAGATATGTAACTGTCTCTATGCTGCAATGGTATCTTCCAGCCTTTGCCTAGGCTGAGATATGTAACTGTCCCTGCACTGCAATGGTATCTTCCAGCCTTTGACCAGGCTGAGATATGTAACTGTCTCTAGGCTGCAATGGTATCTTCCAGCCTTTTCTTAGGCTGAGATATGTAACTGTCCCTGCCCTGCAATGGTATCTTCCAGCCTTTGACCAGGCTGTGATATGTAACTGTCTCTAGGCTGCAATGGTATCATCCATCCTTTTCCCATGCTTAGATATGTAACTGTCTCTAGGCTGCAATGGTATCTTCCAGCCTTTGCCTAGGCTGAGATATGTAACTGTCCCTGCACTGCAATGGTATCTTCCAGCCTTTGACCAGGCTGAGATATGTAACTGTCTCTAGGCTGCAATGGTATCTTCCAGCCTTTTCTTAGGCTGAGATATGTAACTGTCCCTGCCCTGCAATGGTATCTTCCAGCCTTTGACCAGGCTGTGATATGTAACTGTCTCTAGGCTGCAATGGTATCATCCATCCTTTTCCCATGCTTAGATATGTAACTGTCTCTAGGCTGCAATGGTATCTTCCAGCCTTTGCCTAGGCTGAGATATGTAACTGTCCCTGCACTGCAATGGTATCTTCCAGCCTTTGACCAGGCTGAGATATGTAACTGTCTCTAGGCTGCAATGGTATCTTCCAGCCCTTTCTTAGGCTGAGATATGTAACTGTCCCTGCCCTGCAATGGTATCTTCCAGCCTTTTCCCAGGCTGTGATATGTAACTGTCTCTAGGCTGAAATGGTATCATCCATCCTTTTCCCATGCTTAGATATGTAACTGTCTCTAGGCTGCAATGGTATCTTCCAGCCTTTGCCTAGGCTGAGATATGTAACTGTCCCTGCACTGCAATGGTATCTTCCAGCCTTTGCCTAGGCTGAGATATGTAACTGTCCCTGCACTGCAATGGTATCTTCCAGCCTTTGACCAGGCTGAGATATGTAACTGTCTCTAGGCTGCAATGGTATCTTCAAGCCTTTTCTTAGGCTGAGATATGTAACTGTCCCTGCCCTGCAATGGTATCTTCCAGCCTTTGACCAGGCTGAGATATGTAACTGTCTCTAGGCTGCAATGGTATCATCCATCCTTTTCCCATGCTTAGATATGTAACTGTCTCTAGGCTGCAATGGTATCTTCCAGCCTTTGCCTAGGCTGAGATTTGTAACTGTCCCTGCACTGCAATGGTATCTTCCAGCCTTTGACCAGGCTGAGATATGTAACTGTCTCTAGGCTGCAATGGTATCTTCCAGCCTTTTCCTAGGCTGAGATATGTAACTGTCCCTGCCCTGCAATGGTATCTTCCAGCCTTTTCCCAGGCTGTGATATATAACTGTCCCTGCCCTGCAATGGTATCTTCCAGCCTTTTCTTAGGCTGAGATATGTAACTGTCCCTTCACTGCAATGGTATCTTCCAGCTTTTCCCTAGGCTGAAATGTGTAACTGTCCATGCACTGCAATGGTATCTTCCAGCCTTTGCCTAGGCTGAGATGTGTAACTGTCCCTGCACTGCAATGGTATCTTCCAGCCTTTGCCTAGGCTGAGATTTGTAACTGTCCCTGAACTGCAATGGTATCTTCCAGCCTTTGACCAGGCTGAGATATGTAACTGTCTCTAGGCTGCAATGGTATCTTCCAGCCTTTTCCTAGGCTGAGATATGTAACTGTCCCTGCCCTGCAATGGTATCTTCCAGCCTTTTCCCAGGCTGTGATATGTAACTGTCTCTAGGCTGCAATGGTATCATCCATCCTTTTCCCATGCTTAGATATGTAACTGTCTCTAGGCTGCAATGGTATCTTCCAGCCTTTGCCTAGGCTGAGATATGTAACTGTTCCTGCACTGCAATGGTATCTTCCAGCCTTTGCCTAGGCTGAGATATGTAACTGTCCCTGCACTGCAATGGTATCTTCCAGCCTTTGCCTAGGCTGAGATATGTCACTGTCCCTGCACTGCAATGGTATCTTCCAACCTTTGACTAGGCTGAGATATGTAACTGTCTCTAGGCTGCAATGGTGTCATCCAGCCTTTGCCTAGGCTGAGATATGTAAATGTCTCTGCACTGCAATGGAATCTTCCAGCCTTTGCCTAGGCTGAGATATGTAACCTATCCCTGCACTGCAATGGTATCTTCCAGCCTTTGCCTAGGCTGAGATATGTAACTGTCCCTGCACTGCAATGGTATCTTCCAGCCTTTGCCTAGGCTGAGATATGTAACTGTCCCTGCACTGCAATGGTATCTTCCAGCCTTTGACCAGGCTGAGATATGTAACTGTCCCTGCGCTGCAATGATATCTTCCAGCCTTTGCCTAGGCTGAGATATGTTACTGTCCCTGCGCTGCAATGGTATCTTCCAGCCTTTGCCCAGGCTGAGATATGTAACTGTCCCTAATCTGCAATGGTATCTTCCAGCCTTTGCCCAGGCTGAGACATGTAACTGTCTCTAGGCTGCAATGGTATCTTCCAGCCTTTGCCTAGGCTTAGATATGTAACTGTCCTTGCACTGCAACGGTATCTTCCAGCCTTTGCCTAGGCTGAGATATGTAACTGTCCCTGCACTGCAATGGTATCTTCCAGCCTTTGACCAGGCTGAGATATGTAACTGTCTCTAGGCTGCAATGGAAACTTCCAGCCTTTACTTAGGCTGAGATATGTAACTGTCCGTGCCCTGCAATGGTATCTTCCAGCCTTTGACCAGGCTGTGATATGTAACTGTCTCTAGGCTTTAATGGTATCATCCATCCTTTTCCCATGCTTAGATATGTAACTGTCTCTAGGCTGCAATGGTATCTTCCAGCCTTTGCCTAGGCTGAGATATGTAACTGTCCCTGTACTGCAATGGTATCTTCCAGCCTTTGCCTAGGCTGAGATGTGTAACTGTCCCTGCACTGCAATGGTATCTTCCAGCTTTTGCCTAGGCTGAGATGTGTAACTGTCCATCCACTGCAATGGTATCTTCCAGCCTTTGCCTAGGCTGAGATGTGTAACTGTCCCAGCACTGCAATGGTATATTCCAGCCTTTGCCTAGGCTGAGATGTGTAACTGTCCCTGCACTGCAATGGTATATTCCAGCCTTTGCCTAGGCTGAGATGGGTAACTGTCCCTGCACTGCAATGGTATCTTCCAGCCTTTGCCTAGGCTGAGATATGTAACTGTCCCTGCACTTAACTGTCCCTGCACTGCAATGGTATCTTCCAGCCTTTGACCAGGATGAGATATGTAACTGTCTCTAGGCTGCAATGGTATCATCCAGCCTTTGCCCAGTCTTAGATATGTAACTGTCCCTGCACTGCAATGGTATCTTCCAGCCTTTGCCTAGGCTGAGATATGTAACTGTCCCTGCACTGCAATGGTATCTTCCAGCCTTTGACCAGGCTGAGATATGTAACTGTCTCTAGGCTGCAATGGTATCTTCCAGCCTTTTCTTAGGCTGAGATATGTAACTGTCCCTGCCCTGCAATGGTATCTTCCAGCCTTTTACCAGGCTGTGATATGTAACTGTCTCTAGGCTGCAATGGTGTCATCCATCCTTTTCCCATGCTTAGATATGTAATTGTCTCTAGGCTGCAATGGTATCTTCCATCCTTTGCCTAGGCTGAGATATGTAACTGTCCCTGTACTGCAATGGTATCTTCCAGCCTTTGCCTAGGCTGAGATGTGTAACTGTCCCTGCACTGCAATGGTATCTTCCAGCTTTTGCCTAGGCTGGGATGTGTAACTGTCCATGCACTGCAATGGTATCTTCCAGCCTTTGCTTAGGCTGAGATGTATAACTGTCCCTGCACTGCAATGGTATATTCCAGCCTTTTCCTAGGCTGAGATGTGTAACTGTCCCTGCACTGCAATGGTATCTTCCAGCCTTTGACCAGGCTGAGATATGTAACTGTCCCTGCCCTGCAATGGTATCTTCCAGCCTTTGACCAGGCTGAGATATGTAACTGTCTCTAGGCTGCAATGGTATCTTCCAGCCTTTTCTTAGGCTAAGATATGTAACTGTCCCTGCCCTGCAATGGTATCTTCCAGCCTTTTCCCAGGCTGTGATATGTAACTGTCTCTAGGCTGCAATGGTATCATCCATCCTTTTCCTATGCTTAGATATGTAACTGTCTCTAGGCTGCAATGGTATCTTCCAGCCTTTGCCTAGGCTGAGATATGTAACTGTCCCTGCACTGCAATGGTATCTTCCAGCCTTTGACCAGGCTGAGATATGTAACTGTCTCTAGGCTGCAATGGTATCTTCCAGCCTTTTCTTAGGCTGAGATATGTAACTGTCCCTTCACTGCAATGGTATCTTCCAGCTTTTCCCTAGGCTGAGATGTGTAACTGTCCATGCACTGCAATGGTATCTTCCAGCCTTTGCCTAGGCTGAGATGTGTAACTGTCCCTGCACTGCAATGGTATCTTCCAGCCTTTGCCTAGGCTGAGATATGTAACTGTCCCTGCCCTGCAATGATATCTTCCAGCCTTTGACCAGGCTGTGATATGTAACTGTCTCTAGGCTGCAATGGTATCATCCATCCTTTTCCCATGCTTAGATATGTAACTGTCTCTAGGCTGCAATGGTATCTTCCAGCCTTTTCTTAGGCTGAGATATGTAACTGTCCCTTCACTGCAATGGTATCTTCCAGCTTTTCCCTAGGCTGAGATGTGTAACTGTCCATGCACTGCAATGGTATCTTCCAGCCTTTGCCTAGGCTGAGATGTGTAACTGTCCCTGCACTGCAATGGTATCTTCCAGCCTTTGCCTAGGCTGAGATTTGTAACTGTCCCTGAACTGCAATGGTATCTTCCAGCCTTTGACCAGGCTGAGATATGTAACTGTCTCTAGGCTGCAATGGTATCTTCCAGCCTTTTCCTAGGCTGAGATATGTAACTGTCCCTGCCCTGCAATGGTATCTTCCAGCCTTTTCCCAGGCTGTGATATGTAACTGTCTCTAGGCTGCAATGGTATCATACATCCTTTTCCCATGCTTAGATATGTAACTATCTCTAGGCTGCAATGGTATCTTCCAGCCTTTGCCTAGGCTGAGATATGTAACTGTTCCTGCACTGCAATGGTATCTTCCAGCCTTTGCCTAGGCTGAGATATGTAACTGTCCCTGCACTGCAATGGTATCTTCCAGCCTTTGCCTAGGCTGAGATATGTCACTGTCCCTGCACTGCAATGGTATCTTCCAACCTTTGACTAGGCTGAGATATGTAACTGTCTCTAGGCTGCAATGGTGTCATCCAGCCTTTGCCTAGGCTGAGATATGTAACTGTCTCTGCACTGCAATGGAATCTTCCAGCCTTTGCCTAGGCTGAGATATGTAACCTATCCCTGCACTGCAATGGTATCTTCCAGCCTTTGCCTAGGCTGAGATATGTAACTGTCCCTGCACTGCAATGGTATCTTCCAGCCTTTGCCTAGGCTGAGATATGTAACTGTCCCTGCACTGCAATGGTATCTTCCAGCCTTTGACCAGGCTGAGATATGTAACTGTCCCTGCGCTGCAATGGTATCTTCCAGCCTTTGCCTAGGCTGAGATATGTTACTGTCCCTGCGCTGCAATGGTATCTTCCAGCCTTTGCCCAGGCTGAGATATGTAACTGTCCCTAATCTGCAATGGTATCTTCCAGCCTTTGCCCAGGCTGAGACATGTAACTGTCTCTAGGCTGCAATGGTATCTTCCAGCCTTTGCCTAGGCTTAGATATGTAACTGTCCTTGCACTGCAACGGTATCTTCCAGCCTTTGCCTAGGCTGAGATATGTAACTGTCCCTGCACTGCAATGGTATCTTCCAGCCTTTGACCAGGCTGAGATATGTAACTGTCTCTAGGCTGCAATGGAAACTTCCAGCCTTTTCTTAGGCTGAGATATGTAACTGTCCGTGCCCTGCAATGGTATCTTCCAGCCTTTGACCAGGCTGTGATATGTAACTGTCTCTAGGCTTTAATGGTATCATCCATCCTTTTCCCATGCTTAGATATGTAACTGTCTCTAGGCTGCAATGGTATCTTCCAGCCTTTGCCTAGGCTGAGATATGTAACTGTCCCTGTACTGCAATGGTATCTTCCAGCCTTTGCCTAGGCTGAGATGTGTAACTGTCCCTGCACTGCAATGGTATCTTCCAGCTTTTGCCTAGGCTGAGATGTGTAACTGTCCATCCACTGCAATGGTATCTTCCAGCCTTTGCCTAGGCTGAGATGTGTAACTGTCCCAGCACTGCAATGGTATAATCCAGCCTTTGCCTAGGCTGAGATGTGTAACTGTCCCTGCACTGCAATGGTATATTCCAGCCTTTGCCTAGGCTGAGATGGGTAACTGTCCCTGCACTGCAATGGTATCTTCCAGCCTTTGCCTAGGCTGAGATATGTAACTGTCCCTGCACTTAACTGTCCCTGCACTGCAATGGTATCTTCCAGCCTTTGACCAGGATGAGATATGTAACTGTCTCTAGGCTGCAATGGTATCATCCAGCCTTTGCCCAGTCTTAGATATGTAACTGTCCCTGCACTGCAATGGTATCTTCCAGCCTTTGCCTAGGCTGAGATATGTAACTGTCCCTGCACTGCAATGGTATCTTCCAGCCTTTGACCAGGCTGAGATATGTAACTGTCTCTAGGCTGCAATGGTATCTTCCAGCCTTTTCTTAGGCTGAGATATGTAACTGTCCCTGCCCTGCAATGGTATCTTCCAGCCTTTTACCAGGCTGTGATATGTAACTGTCTATAGGCTGCAATGGTATCATCCATCCTTTTCCCATGCTTAGATATGTAATTGTCTCTAGGCTGCAATGGTATCTTCCATCCTTTGCCTAGGCTGAGATATGTAACTGTCCCTGTACTGCAATGGTATCTTCCAGCCTTTGCCTAGGCTGAGATGTGTAACTGTCCCTGCACTGCAATGGTATCTTCCAGCTTTTGCCTAGGCTGGGATGTGTAACTGTCCATGCACTGCAATGGTATCTTCCAGCCTTTGCTTAGGCTGAGATGTGTAACTGTCCCTGCACTGCAATGGTATATTCCAGCCTTTTCCTAGGCTGAGATGTGTAACTGTCCCTGCACTGCAATGGTATCTTCCAGCCTTTGACCAGGCTGAGATATGTAACTGTCCCTGCACTGCAATGGTATCTTCCAGCCTTTGACCAGGCTGAGATATGTAACTGTCTCTAGGCTGCAATGGTATCTTCCAGCCTTTTCTTAGGCTGAGATATGTAACTGTCCCTGCCCTGCAATGGTATCTTCCAGCCTTTTCCCAGGCTGTGATATGTAACTGTCTCTAGGCTGCAATGGTATCATCCATCCTTTTCCCATGCTTAGATATGTAACTGTCTCCAGGCTGCAATGGTATCTTCCAGCCTTTGCCTAGGCTGAGATATGTAACTGTCCCTGCACTGCAATGGTATCTTCCAGCCGTTGACCAGGCTGAGATATGTAACTGTCCCTGCCCTGCAATGGTATCTTCCAGCCTTTTCCCAGGCTGTGATATGTAACTGTCCCTAGGCTGCAATGGTATCATCCATCCTGTTCCCATGCTTAGATATGTAACTGTCTCTAGGCTGCAATGGTATCTTCCAGCCTTTGCCTAGGCTAAGATATGTAACTGTCCCTGCACTGCAATGGTATCTTCCAGCCTTTGCCTAGGCTGAGATGTGTAACTGTCCCTGCACTGCAATGGTATCTTCCAGCTTTTGCCTAGGCTGAGATGTGTAACTATCCATGCATTGCAATGGTATCTTCCAGCCTTTGCCTAGGCTGAGATGTGTAACTGTCCCCGCACTGCAATGGTATATTCCAGCCTTTGCCTAGGCTGAGATATGTAACTGACCCTGCACTGCAATGGTATCTTCCAGCCTTTGACCAGGCTGAGATATGTAACTGTCTCTAGGCTGCAATGGTATCTTCCAGCCTTTTCTTAGGCTGAGATATGTAACTGTCCCTGCCCTGCAATGGTATCTTCCAGCCTTTTCCCAGGCTGTGATATGTAACTGTCTCTAGGCTGCAATGGTATCATCCATCCTTATCCCATGCTTAGATATGTAACTGTCTCTAGGCTGCAATGGTATCTTCCAGCTTTTGCCTAGGCTGAGATATGTAACTGTCCCTGCACTGCAATGGTATCTTCCAGCCTTTGCCTAGGCTGAGATATGTAACTGTCCCTGCACTGCAATGGTATATTCCAGCCTTTGCCTAGGCTGAGATGTGTAACTGTCCCTGCACTGCAATGGTATCTTCCAGTCATTGACCAGGCTGAGATATGTAACTGTCTCTAGGCTGCAATGGTATCTTCCAGCCTTTGCCTAGGCTGAGATATGTAACTGTCCCTGCCCTGCAATGGTATCTTCCAGCCTTTTACCAGGCTGTGATATGTAACTGTCTCTAGGCTGCAATGGTATCATCCATCCTTTTCCCATGCTTAGATATGTAATTGTCTCTAGGCTGCAATGGTATCTTCCAGCCTTTCCCTAGGCTGAGATGTGTAACTTTCCCTGCACTGCAATGGTATCTTCCAGCCTTTGACCAGGCTGAGATATGTAACTGTCTCTAGGCTGCAATGGTATCTTCCAGCCTTTTCTTAGGCTGAGATATGTAACTGTCCCTGCCCTGCAATGGTATCTTCCAGCCTTTTCCCAGGCTGTGATATGTAACTGTCTCTAGGCTGCAATGGTATCATCCATCCTTTTCCCATGCTTAGATATGTAAATGTCTCTAGGCTGCAATGGTATCTTCCAGCCTTTGCCTAGGCTGAGATATGTAACTGTCCCTGTACTGCAATGGTATCTTCCAGCCTTTGCCTAGGCTGAGATGTGTAACTGTCCCTGCACTGCAATGGTATCTTCCAGCTTTTGCCTAGGCTGAGATGTGTAACTGTCCATGCACTGCAATGGTATCTTCCAGCCTTTGCCTAGGCTGAGATGTGTAACTGTCCCTGCACTGCAATGGTATATTCCAGCCTTTGCCTAGGCTGAGATGTGTAACTGTCCCTGCACTGCAATGGTATCTTCCAGCCTTTGACCAGGCTGAGATATGTAACTGTCTCTAGGCTGCAATGGTATCTTCCAGCCTTTACCTAGGCTGAGATATGTAACTGTCCCTGCACTGCAATGGTATCTTCCAGCCTTTGACAAGGCTGAGATATGTAACTGTCTCTAGGCTGCAATGGTATCTTCCAGCCTTTTCTTAGGCTGAGATATGTAACTGTCCCTGCCCTGCAATGGTATCTTCCAGCCTTTTCCCAGGCTGTGATATGTAACTGTCTCTAGGCTGCAATGGTATCATCCATCCTTTTCCCATGCTTAGATATGTAACTGTCTCTAGGCTGCAATGGTATCTTCCAGCCTTTGCCTAGGCTGAGATATGTAACTGTCCCTGCAGTGCAATGGTATCTTCCAGCCTTTGACCAGGCTGAGATATGTAACTGTCCCTGCCCTGCAATGGTATCTTCCAGCCTTTTCCCAGGCTGTGATATGTAACTCTCCCTAGGCTGCAATGGTATCATCCATCCTGTTCCCATGCTTAGATATGTAACTGTCTCTAGGCTGCAATGGTATCTTCCAGCCTTTGCCTAGGCTAAGATATGTAACATGTCCCTGCACTGCAATGGTATCTTCCAGCCTTTGCCTAGGCTGAGATGTGTAACTGTCCCTGCACTGCAATGG
This sequence comes from Xenopus tropicalis, assembly GCF_000004195.4. Classification (NCBI taxonomy): domain Eukaryota; kingdom Metazoa; phylum Chordata; class Amphibia; order Anura; family Pipidae; genus Xenopus; species Xenopus tropicalis. The sequence goes on from NC_030679.2 coordinate 97,979,891, forward strand.
TATCTTCCAGCTTTTGCCTAGGCTGAGATGTGTAACTGTCCCTGCACTACAATGGTATCTTCCAGTCATTGACCAGGCTGAGATGTGTAACTGCCTCTAGGCTGCAATGGTATCTTCCAGCCTTTGCCTAGGCTGAGATATGTAACTGTCCCTGCACTTAACTGTCCCTGCACTGCAATGATATCTTCCAGCCTTTGACCAGGATGAGATATGTAACTATCTCTAGGCTGCAATGGTATCATCCAGCCTTTGCCCAGTCTTAGATATGTAACTGTCCCTAATCTGCAATGGTATCTTCCAGCCTTTGCCCAGGCTGAGACATGTAACTGTCTCTAGGCTGCAATGGTATCTTCCAGCCTTTGCCTAGGCTTAGATATGTAATTGTCCCTGCACTGCAATGGTATCTTCCAGCCTTTGCCTAGGCTGAGATATGTAACTGTCCCTGCACTGCAATGGTATCTTCCAGCCTTTGCCTAGGCTGAGATGTGTAACTGTCCCTGCACTGCAATGGTATATTCCAGCCTTTGCCTAGGCTGAGATGTGTAACTGTCCCTGCACTGCAATGGTATCTTCCAGCCTTTGACAAGGCTGAGATATGTAACTGTCTCTAGGCTGCAATGGTATCTTCCAGCCTTTGCCTAGGCTGAGATATGTAACTGTCCCTGCACTGCAATGGTATCTTCCAGCCTTTGACCAGGCTGAGATATGTAACTGTCTCTAGGCTGCAATGGTATCTTCCAGCCTTTTCTTAGGCTGAGGTATGTAACTGTCCCTGCCCTGCAATGGTATCTTCCAGCCTTTTCCCAGGCTGTGATATGTAACTGTCTCTAGGCTGCAATGGTATCATCCATCCTTTTCCCATGCTTAGATATGTAACTGTCTCTAGGCTGCAATAGTATCTTCCAGCCTTTGCCTAGGCTAAGATATGTAACTGTCCCTGCACTGCAATGGTATCTTCCAGCCTTTGCCCAGGCTGAGATGTGTAACTGTCCCTGCACTGCAATGGTATCTTCCAGCCTTTGCCTAGGCTGAGATGTGTAATTGTCCATGCACTGCAATGGTATCTTCCAGCCTTTGCCTAGGCTGAGATGTGTAACTGTCCCCGCACTGCAATGGTATATTCCAGCCTTTGCCTAGGCTGCGATGTGTAACTGTCCCTGCACTGCAATGGTATCTTCCAGTTATTGACCAGGCTGAGATATGTAACTGCCTCTAGGCTGCAATGGTATCTTCCAGCCTTTGCCTAGGCTGAGATATGTAACTGTCCCTGCACTTAACTGTCCCTGCACTGCAATGGTATCTTCCAGCCTTTGACCAGGATGAGATATGTAACTGTCTCTAGGCTGCAATGGTATCATCCAGCCTTTGCCCAGTCTTAGATATGTAACTGTCCCTAATCTGCAATGGTATCTTCCAGCCTTTGCTCAGGCTGAGACATGTAACTGTCTCTAGGCTGCAATGGTATCTTCCAGCCTTTGCCTAGGCTTAGATATGTAACTGTCCCTGCACTGCAATGGTATCTTCCAGCCTTTGCCTAGGCTGAGATATGTAACTGTCCCTGCACTGCAATGGTATCTTCCAGCCTTTGACCAGGCTGAGATATGTAACTGTCTCTAGGCTGCAATGGTATATTCCAGCCTTTGCCTAGGCTGAGATGTGTAACTGTCCCTGCACTGCAATGGTATCTTCCAGCCTTTGACCAGGCTGAGATATGTAACTGTCTCTAGGCTGCAATGGTATCTTCCAGCCTTTTCTTAGGCTGAGATATGTAACTGTCCCTGCCCTGCAATGGTATCTTCCAGCCTTTTCCCAGGCTGTGATATGTAACTGTCTCTAGGCTGCAATGGTATCATCCATCCTTTTCCCATGCTTAGATATGTAATTGTCTCTAGGCTGCAATGGTATCTTCCAGCCTTTGCCTAGGCTGAGATATGTAACTGTCCCTGCACTGCAATGGTATCTTCCAGCCTTTGAGTAGGCTGAGATATGTAACTGTCTCTAGGCTGCAATGGTATCTTCCAGCCTTTTCTTAGGCTGAGATATGTAACTGTCCCCGCCCTGCAATGGTATCTTCCAGCCTTTTCCCAGGCTGTGTTATGTAACTGTCTCTAGGCTGCAATGGTATCATCCATCCTTTTCCCATGCTTAGATATGTAACTGTTTCTAGGCTGCAATGGTATCTTCCAGCCTTTGCCTAGGCTGAGATATGTAACTGTCCCTGCACTGCAATGGTATCTTCCAGCCTTTGACCAGGCTGAGATGTGTAACTGTCCCTGCACTGCAATGGTATCTTCCAGCTTTTGCCTAGGCTGAGATGTGTAACTGTCCATGCATTGCAATGGTATCTTCCAGCCTTTGCCTAGGCTGAGATGTGTAACTGTCCCCGCACTGCAATGGTATATTCCAGCCTTTGCCTAGGCTGAGATGTGTAACTGTCCCTGCACTGCAATGGTATCTTCCAGTCATTGACCAGGCTGAGATGTGTAACTGCCTCTAGGCTGCAATGGTATCTTCCAGCCTTTGCCTAGGCTGAGATATGTAACTGTCCCTGCACTTAACTGTCCCTGCACTGCAATGGTATCTTCCAGCCTTTGACCAGGATGAGATATGTAACTGTCTCTAGGCTGCAATGGTTTCATCCAGCCTTTGCCCAGTCTTAGATATGTAACTGTCCCTAATCTGCAATGGTATCTTCCAGCCTTTGCCCAGGCTGAGACATGTAACTGTCTCTAGGCTGCAATGGTATCTTCCAGCCTTTGCCTAGGCTTAGATATGTAACTGTCCCTGCACTGCAATGGTATCTTCCAGCCTTTGCCTAGGCTGAGATATGTAACTGTCCCTGCACTGCAATGGTATCTTCCAGCCTTTGCCTAGGCTGAGATGTGTAACTGTCCCTGCACTGCAATGGTATATTCCAGCCTTTGCCTAGGCTGAGATGTGTAACTGTCCCTGCACTGCAATGGTATCTTCCAGCCTTTGACCAGGCTGAGATATGTAACTGTCTCTAGGCTGCAATGGTATCTTCCAGCCTTTTCTTAGGCTGAGATATGTAACTGTCCCTGCCCTGCAATGGTATCCTCCAGCCTTTTCCTAGGCTGTGATATGTAACTGTCTCTAGGCTGCAATGGTATCATCCATCCTTTTCCCATGCTTAGATATGTAACTGTCTCTAGGCTGCAATGGTATCTTCCAGCCTTTGCCTAGGCTGCTATATGTAACTGTCCCTGCACTGCAATGGTATCTTCCAGCCTTTGACCAGGCTGAGATATGTAACTGTCCCTGCCCTGCAATGGTATCTTCCAGCCTTTTCCCAGGCTGTGATATGTAACTGTCTCTAGGCTGCAATGGTATCATCCATCCTTTTCCCATGCTTAGATATGTAACTGTCTCTAGGCTGCAATGGTATCTTCCAGCCTTTGCCTAGGCTGAGATATGTAACTGTCCCTGCACTGCAATGGTATCTTCCAGCCTTTGCCTAGGCTGAGATGTGTAACTGTCCCTGCACTGCAATGGTATCTTCCAGCTTTTGCGAAGGCTGAGATGTGTAACTGTCCCTGCACTGCAATGGTATCTTCCAGCCTTTGCCTAGGCTGAGATGTGTAACTGTCCCCGCACTGCAATGGTATATTCCAGCATTTGCCTAGGCTGAGATGTGTAACTGTCCCTGCACTGCAATGGTATCTTCCAGTCATTGACCAGGCTGAGATATGTAACTGCCTCTAGGCTGCAATGGTATCTTCCAGCCTTTGCCTAGGCTGAGATATGTAACTGTCCCTGCACTTAACTGTCCTGCACTGCAATGGTATCTTCCAGCCTTTGACCAGGATGAGATATGTAACTGTCTCTAGGCTGCAATGGTATCATCCAGCCTTTGCCCAGTCTTAGATATGTAACTGTCCCTAATCTGCAATGGTATCTTCCAGCCTTTGCCCAGGCTGATTCATGTAACTGTCTCTAGGCTGCAATGGTATCTTCCAGCCTTTGCCTAGGCTTAGATATGTAACTGTCCCTGCACTGCAATGGTATCTTCCAGCCTTTGCCTAGGCTGAGATATGTAACTGTCCCTGCACTGCAATGGTATCTTCCAGCCTTTGGCCAGGCTGAGATATGTAACTGTCTCTAGGCTGCAATGGTATCTTCCAGCCTTTTCTTAGGCTGAGATATGTAACTGTCCCTGCCCTGCAATGGTATCTTCCAGCCTTTGACCAGGCTGAGATATGTAACTGTCTCTAGGCTGCAATGGTATCTTCCAGCCTTTGCCTAGGCTGAGATATGTAACTGTCCCTGCACTGCAATGGTATCTTCCAGCCTTTGACCAGGCTGAGATATGTAACTGTCTCTAGGCTGCAATGGTATCATCCATCCTTTTCCCATGCTTAGATATGTAACTGCCTCTAGGCTGCAATGGTATCTTCCAGCCTTTGCCTAGGCTGAGATATGTAACTGTCCCTGCCCTGCAATGGTATCTTCCAGCCTTTTACCAGGCTGTGATATGTAACTGTCTCTAGGCTGCAATGGTATCATCCATCCTTTTCCCATGCTTACATATGTAATTGTCTCTAGGCTGCAATGGTATCTTCCAGACTTTCCCTAGGCTGAGATGTGTAACTGTCCCTGCACTGCAATGGTATCTTCCAGCCTTTGACCAGGCTGAGATATGTAACTGTCTCTAGGCTGCAATGGTATCATCCAGCCTTTTCTTAGGCTGAGATATGTAACTGTCCCTGCCCTGCAATGGTATCTTCCAGCCTTTTCCCAGGCTGTGATATGTAACTGTCTCTAGGCTGCAATGGTATCATCCATCCTTTTCCCATGCTTAGATATGTAACTGTCTCTAGGCTGCAATGGTATCTTCCAGCCTTTGCATAGGCTGAGATATGTAACTGTCCCTGCACTGCAATGGTATCTTCCAGCCTTTGCCTAGGCTGAGATGTGTAACTGTCCCTGCACTGCAATGGTATCTTCCAGCTTTTGCTTAGGCTGAGATGTGTAACTGTCAATGCACTGCAATGGTATCTTCCAGCCTTTGCCTAGGCTGAGATGTGTAACTGTCCCTGCACTGCAATGGTATATTCCAGCCTTTGCCTAGGCTGAGATTTGTAACTGTCCCTGCACTGCAATGGTATCTTCCAGCCTTTGACCAGGCTGAGATATGTAACTGTCTCTAGGCTGCAATGGTATCTTCCAGCCTTTTCCTAGGCTGAGATATGTAACTGTCCCTGCCCTGCAATGGTATCTTCCAGCCTTTTCCCAGGCTGTGATATGTAACTGTCTCTAGGCTACAATGGTATCATCCATCCTTTTCCCATGCTTAGATATGTAATTGTCTCTAGGCTGCAATGGTATCTTCCAGCCTTTGCCTAGGTTGAGATATGTAACTGTCCCTGCACTGCAATGGTATCTTCCAGCCTTTGCCAAGGCTGAGATATGTAACTGTCCCTGTACTGCAATGGTATCTTCCAGCCTTTGCCTAGGCTGAGATGTGTAACTGTCCCTGCACTGCAATGGTATCTTCCAGTCATTGACCAGGCTGAGATATGTAACTGCCTCTAGGCTGCAATGGTATCTTCCAGCCTTTTCTTAGGCTGAGATATGTAACTGTCCCTGCCCTGCAATGGTATCTTCCAGCCTTTAACCAGGCTGAGATATGTAACTGTCTCTAGGCTGCAATGGTACTTCCAGCCTTTTCTTAGGCTGAGATATGTAACTGTCCCTGCCCTGCAATGGTATCTTCCAGCCTTTCCCAGGCTGTGATATGTAACTGTCTCTAGGCTGCAATGGTATCATCCATCCTTTTCCCCAGCTTAGATATGTAACTGTCTCTAGGCTGCAATGGTATCTTCCAGCCTTTGCCTAGGCTGAGATGTGTAACTGTCCCTGCACTGCAATGGTATCTTCCAGCTTTTGCCTAGGCTGAGATGTGTAACTGTCCATGCACTGCAATGGTATCTTCCAGCCTTTGCCTAGGCTGAGATGTGTAACTGTCCCTGCACTGCAATGGTATATTCCAGCCTTTGCCTAGGCTGAGATGTGTAACTGTCCCTGCACTGCAATGGTATCTTCCAGCCTTTGACCAGGCTGAGATATGTAACTGTCTCTAGGCTGCAATGGTATCTTCCAGCCTTTTCTTAGGCTGAGATATGTAACTGTCCCTGCCCTGCAATGGTATCTTCCAGCCTTTTCCCAGGCTGAGATATGTAACTGTCTCTAGGCTGCAATGGTATCTTCCAGCCTTTTCCAGGCTGAGATATGTAACTGTCTCTAGGCTGCAATGGTATCTTCCAGCCTTTGCCTAGGCTGAGATATGTAACTGTCCCTGCACTGCAATGGTATCTTCCAGCCTTTGCCTAGGCTGAGATATGTAACTGTCCCTGCACTGCAATGGTATCTTCCAGCCTTTGCCTAGGCTGAGATATGTAACTGTCCCTGCACTGCAATGGTATCTTCCAGCCTTTGCCTAGGCTGAGATATGTAACTGTCCCTGCACTGCAATGGTATCTTCCAGCCTTTGCCTAGGCTGAGATATGTAACTGTCCCTGCACTGCAATGGTACATTCCAGCCTTTGCCTAGTCTGAGATGTGTAACTGTCCCTGCACTGCAATGGTATCTTCCAGCCTTTGACCCAGGCTGAGATATGTAACTGTCTCTAGGCTGCAATGGTATCTTCCAGCCTTTTCTTAGGCTGAGATATGTAACTGTCCCTGCCCCTGCAATGGTATCTTCCAGCCTTTTCCCAGGCTGTGATATGTAACTGTCTCTAGGCTGCAATGGTATCATCCATCCTTTTCCCATGCTTAGATATGTAACTGTCTCTAGGCTGCAATGGTATCTTCCAGCCTTTTCCTAGGCTGAGATATGTAACTGTCCCTGCCCTGCAATGGTATCTTCCAGCCTTTTACCAGGCTGTGATATGTAACTGTCTCTAGGCTGCAATGGTATCATCCATCCTTTTCCCATGCTTAGATATGTAACTGTCTCTAGGCTGCAATGGTATCTTCCAGCCTTTTCCAAGGCTGAGATATGTAACTGTCCCTGCCCTGCAATGGTATCTTCCAGCCTTTTACCAGGCTGTGATATGTAATTGTCTCTAGGCTGCAATGGTATCTTCCAGCCTTTCCCTAGGCTGAGATGTGTAACTGTCCCTGCACTGCAATGGTATCTTCCAGCCTTTGACCAGGCTGAGATATGTAACTGTCTCTAGGCTGCAATGGTATCTTCCAGCCTTTTCTTAGGCTGAGATATGTAACTGTCCCTGCCCTGCAATGGTATCTTCCAGCCTTTTCCCAGGCTGTGATATGTAACTGTCTCTAGGCTGGCAATGGTATCATCCATCCTTTTCCCATGCTTAGATATGTAAATGTCTCTAGGCTGCAATGGTATCTTCCAGCCTTTGCCTAGGCTGAGATATGTAACTGTCCCTGTACTGCAATGGTATCTTCCAGCCTTTGCCTAGGCTGAGATGTGTAACTGTCCCTGCACTGCAATGGTATCTTCCAGCTTTTGCCTAGGCTGAGATGTGTAACTGTCCATGCACTGCAATGGTATCTTCCAGCCTTTGCCTAGGCTGAGATGTGTAACTGTCCCTGCACTGCAATGGTATATTCCAGCCTTTGCCTAGGCTGAGATGTGTAACTGTCCCTGCACTGCAATGGTATCTTCCAGTCATTGACCAGGCTGAGATATGTAATTGTCTCTAGGCTGCAATGGTATCTTCCAGCCTTTGCCTAGGCTGAGATATGTAACTGTCCCTGCACTTTACTGTCCCTGCACTGCAATGGTATCTTCCAGTCTTTGACCAGGATGAGATATGTAACTGTCCCTGCGCTGCAATGGTATCTTCCAGCCTTTGACCAGGCTGAGATATGTAACTGTCTCTAGGCTGCAATGGTATCATCCATCCTTTTCCCATGCTTAGATATGTAACTGCCTCTAGGCTGGAATGGTATCTTCCAGCCTTTGCCTAGGCTGAGATATGTAACTGTCCCTGCCCTGCAATGGTATCTTCCAGCCTTTTACCAGGCTGTGATATGTAACTGTCTCTAGGCTGCAATGGAATCATCCATCCTTTTCCCATGCTTAGATATGTAATTGTCTCTAGGCTGCAATGGTATCTTCCAGCCTTTCCCTAGGCTGAGATGTGTAACTGTCCCTGCACTGCAATGGTATCTTCCAGCCTTTGACCAGGCTGAGATATGTAACTGTCTCTAGGCTGCAATGGTATCTTCCAGCCTTTTCTTAGGCTGAGATATGTAACTGTCCCTGCCCTGCAATGGTATCTTCCAGCCTTTTCCCAGGCTGTGATATGTAACTGTCTCTAGGCTGCAATGGTATCTTCCAGCCTTTGCCCAGGCTGCGATATGTAACTGTCTCTAGGCTGCAATGGTATCTTCCAGCCTTTCCCTAGGCTGAGATGTGTAACTGTCCCTGCACTGCAATGGTATCTTCCAGTCTTTGACCAGGCTGTGATATGTAACTGTCTCTAGGCTGCAATGGTATCATCCATCCTTTTCCCATGCTTAGATATGTAAATGTCTCTAGGCTGCAATGGTATCTTCCAGCCTTTGCCTAGGCTGAGATATGTAACTGTCCCTGTACTGCAATGGTATCTTCCAGCCTTTGCCTAGGCTGAGATGTGTAACTGTCCCTGCACTGCAATGGTATCTTCCAGCTTTTGCCTAGGCTGAGATGTGTAACTGTCCATGCACTGCAATGGTATCTTCCAGCCTTTGCGTAGGCTGAGATGTGTAACTGTCCCTGCACTGCAATGGTATATTCCAGCCTTTGCCTAGGCTGAGATGTGTAACTATCCCTGCACTGCAATGGTATCTTCCAGCCTTTGACCAGGCTGAGATATGTAATTGTCTCTAGGCTGCAATGGTATCTTCCAGCATTTGCCTAGGCTGAGATATGTAACTGTCCCTGCACTGCAATGGTATCTTCCAGCCTTTGACCAGGCTGACATATGTAACTGTCTCTAGGCTGCAATGGTATCTTCCAGCCTTTTCTTAGGCTGAGATATGTAACTGTCCCTGCCCTGCAATGGTATCTTCCAGCCTTTTCCCAGGCTGTGATATGTAACTGTCTCTAGGCTGCAATGGTATCATCCATCCTTTTCCCATGCTTAGATATGTAACTGTCTCTAGGCTGCAATGGTATCTTCCAGCCTTTGCCTAGGCTGAGATATGTAACTTTCCCTGCACTGCAATGGTATCTTCCAGCCTTTGACCAGGCTGAGATATGTAACTGTCCCTGCCCTGCAATGGTATCTTCCAGCCTTTTCCCAGGCTGTGATATGTAACTGTCTCTAGGCTGCAATGGTATCATCCATCCTTTTCCCATGCTTAGATATGTAACTGTCTCTAGGCTGCAATGGTATCTTCCAGCCTTTGCCTAGGCTGAGATGTGTAACTGTCCCTGCACTGCAATGGTATCTCCCAGCTTTTGCCTAGGCTGAGATGTGTAACTGTCCATGCACTGCAATGGTATCTTCCAGCCTTTACATAGGCTGAGATGTGTAACTGTCCCCGCACTGCAATGGTATATTCCAGCCTTTGCCTAGGCTGAGATGTGTAACTGTCCCTGCACTGCAATGGTATCTTCCAGTCATTGACCAGGCTGAGATATGTAACTGCCTCTAGGCTGCAATGGTATCTTCCAGCCTTTGCCTAGGCTGAGATATGTAACTGTCCCTGCACTTAACTGTCCCTGCACTGCAATGGTATCTTCCAGCCTTTGACCAGGATGAGATATGTAACTGTCCCTGCGCTGCAATGGTATCTTCCAGCCTTTGCCTAGGCTGAGATATGTAACTGTCCCTGCACTGCAATGGTATCTTCCAGCCTTTGCCCAGGCTGAGACATGTAACTGTCTCTAGGCTGCAATGGTATCATCCAGCCTTTGCCCAGTCTTAGATGTGTAACTGTCCCTAATCTGCAATGGTATCTTCCAGCCTTTGCCCAGGCTGAGACATTTAACTATCTCTAGGCTGCAATGGTATCTTCCAGCCTTTGCCTAGGCTTAGATATGTAACTGTCCCTGCACTGCAATGGTATCTTCCAGCCTTTGCCTAGGCTGAGATATGTAACTGTCCCTGCACTGCAATGGTATTTTCCAGCCTTTGACCAGGCTGTGATATGTAACTGTCTCTAGGCTGCAATGGTATCATCCAGCCTTTGACCAGGCTGTGATATGTAACTGTCTCTAGGCTGCAATGGTATCATCCATCCTTTTCCCATGCTTAGATATGTAACTGTCTCTAGGCTGCAATGGTATCTTCCAGCCTTTGCCTAGGCTGAGATATGTAACTGTCCCTGCCCTGCAATGGTATCTTCCAGCCTTTGACCAGGCTGAGATATGTAACTGTCTCTAGGCTGCAATGGTATCATCCATCCTTTTCCCATGCTTAGATATGTAACTGTCTCTAGGCTGCAATGGTATCTTCCAGCCTTTGCCTAGGCTGAGATATGTAACTGTCCCTGAACTGCAATGGTATCTTCCAGCCTTTGCCTAGGCTGAGATGTGTAACTGTCCCTGCACTGCAATGGTATCTTCCAGCTTTTGCCTAGGCTGAGATGTGTAACTGTCCATGCACTGCAATGGTATCTTCCAACCTTTGCCTAGGCTGAGATGTGTAACTGTCCCTGCACTGCAATGGTATATTCCAGCCTTTGCCTAGGCTGAGATGTGTAACTGTCCCTGCACTGCAATGGTATCTTCCAGTCATTGACCAGGCTGAGATATGTAACTGTCTCTAGGCTGCAATGGTATCTTCCAGCCTTTGCCTAGGCTGAGATATGTAACTGTCCCTGCACTTTACTGTCCCTGCACTGCAATGGTATCTTCCAGCCTTTGACCAGGATGAGATATGTAACTGTCCCTGCGCTGCAATGGTATCTTCCAGCCTTTGACCAGGCTGAGATATGTAACTGTCTCTAGGCTGCAATGGTATCTTCCAGCCTTTTCCTAGGCTGAGATATGTAACTGTCCCTGCCCTGCAATGGTATCTTCCAGCCTTTTCGCAGGCTGTGATATGTAACTGTCTCTAGGCTGCAATGGTATCATCCATCCTTTTCCCATGCTTAGATATGTAATTGTCTCTAGGCTGCAATGGTATCTTCCAGCCTTTGCCTAGGTTGAGATACAGTATGTAACTGTCCCTGCACTGCAATGGTATCTTCCAGCCTTTGCCAAGGCTGAGATATGTAACTGTCCCTGTACTGCAATGGTATCTTCCAGCCTTTGCCTAGGCTGAGATGTGTAACTGTCCCTGCACTGCAATGGTATCTTCCAGTCATTGACCAGGCTGAGATATGTAACTGCCTCTAGGCTGCAATGGTATCTTCCAGCCTTTGCCTAGGCTGAGATATGTAACTGTCCCTGCACTTAACTGTCCTGCACTGCAATGGTATCTTCCAGCCTTTGACCAGGATGAGATATGTAACTGTCTCTAGGCTGCAATGGTATCATCCAGCCTTTGCCCAGTCTTAGATATGTAACTGTCCCTAATCTGCAATGGTATCTTCCAGCCTTTGCCCAGGCTGAGACATGTAACTGTCTCTAGGCTGCAATGGTATCTTCCAGCCTTTGCCTAGGCTTAGATATGTAACTGTCCCTGCACTGCAATGGTATCTTCCAGCCTTTGCCTAGGCTGAGATATGTAACTGTCCCTGCACTGCAATGGTATCTTCCAGCCTTTGACCAGGCTGAGATATGTAACTGTCTCTAGGCTGCAATGGTATCTTCCAGCCTTTTCTTAGGCTGAGATATGTAACTGTATCTAGGCTGCAATGGTACTTCCAGCCTTTTCTTATGCTGAGATATGTAACTGTCCCTGCCCTGCAATGGTATCTTCCAGCCTTTTCCCAGGCTGTGATATGTAACTGTCTCTAGGCTGCAATGGTATCATCCATCCTTTTCCCATGCTTAGATATGTAACTGTCTCTAGGCTGCAATGGTATCTTCCAGCCTTTGCCTAGGCTGAGATATGTAACTGTCCCTGCACTGCAATGGTATCTTCCAGCCTTTGCCAAGGCTGAGATATGTAACTGTCCCTGCACTGCAATGGTATCTTCCAGCCTTTGCCTAGGCTGAGATGTGTAACTGTCCCTGCACTGCAATGGTATCTTCCAGCTTTTGCCTAGGCTGAGATGTGTAACTGTCCATGCACTGCAATGGTATCTTCCAGCCTTTGCCTAGGCTGAGATGTGTAACTGTCCCTGCACTGCAATGGTACATTCCAGCCTTTGCCTAGTCTGAGATGTGTAACTGTCCCTGCACTGCAATGGTATCTTCCAGCCTTTGACCAGGCTGAGATATGTAACTGTCTCTAGGCTGCAATGGTATCTTCCAGCCTTTTCTTAGGCTGAGATATGTAACTGTCCCTGCCCTGCAATGGTATCTTCCAGCCTTTTCCCAGGCTGTGATATGTAACTGTCTCTAGGCTGCAATGGTATCATCCATCCTTTTCCCATGCTTAGATATGTAAATGTCTCTAGGCTGCAATGGTATCTTCCAGCCTTTGCCTAGGCTGAGATATGTAACTGTCCCTGTACTGCAATGGTATCTTCAAGCCTTTGCCTAGGCTGAGATGTGTAACTGTCCCTGCACTGCAATGGTATCTTCCAGCTTTTGCCTAGGCTGAGATGTGTAACTGTCCATGCACTGCAATGGTATCTTCCAGCCTTTGCCTAGGCTGAGATGTGTAACTGTCCCTGCACTGCAATGGTATATTCCAGCCTTTGCCTAGGCTGAGATGTGTAACTGTCCCTGCACTGCAATGGTATATTCCAGCCTTTGCCTAGGCTGAGATGTGTAACTGTCCCTGCACTGCAATGGTATCTTCCAGCCTTTGACAAGGCTGAGATATGTAACTGTCTCTAGGCTGCAATGGTATCTTCCAGCCTTTGCCAAGGCTGAGATATGTAACTGTCCCTGCACTGCAATGGTATCTTCCAGCCTTTGACCAGGCTGAGATATGTAACTGTCTCTAGGCTGCAATGGTATCTTCCAGCCTTCTCTTAGGCTGAGATATGTAACTGTCCCTGCCCTGCAATGGTATCTTCCAGCCTTTTCCCAGGCTGTGATATGTAACTGTCTCTAGGCTGCAATGGTATCATCCATCCTTTTCCCATGCTTAGATATGTAACTGTCTCTAGGCTGCAATGGTATCTTCCAGCCTTTGCCTAGGCTAAGATATGTAACTGTCCCTGCACTGCAATGGTATCTTCCAGCCTTTGCCTAGGCTGAGATGTGTAACTGTCCCTGCACTGCAATGGTATCTTCCAGCTTTTGCCTAGGCTGAGATGTGTAACTGTCCATGCACTGCAATGGTATCTTCCAGCCTTTGCCTAGGCTGAGATGTGTAACTGTCCCCGCACTGCAATGGTATATTCCAGCCTTTGCCTAGGCTGCGATGTGTAACTGTCCCTGCACTGCAATGGTATCTTCCAGTTATTGACCAGGCTGAGATATGTAACTGCCTCTAGGCTGCAATGGTATCTTCCAGCCTTTGCATAGGCTGAGATATGTAACTGTCCCTGCACTTAACTGTCCCTGCACTGCAATGGTATCTTCCAGCCTTTGACCAGGATGAGATATGTAACTGTCTCTAGGCTGCAATGGTATCATCCAGCCTTTGCCCAGTCTTAGATATGTAACTGTCCCTAATCTGCAATGGTATCTTCCAGCCTTTACCCAGGCTGAGACATGTAACTGTCTCTAGGCTGCAATGGTATCTTCCAGCCTTTGCCTAGGCTTAGATATGTAACTGTCCCTGCACTGCAATGGTATCTTCCAGCCTTTGCCTAGGCTGAGATATGTAACTGTCCCTGCACTGCAATGGTATCTTCCAGCCTTTGACCAGGCTGAGATATGTAACTGTCTCTAGGCTGCAATGGTATCTTCCAGCCTTTTCCTAGGCTGAGATATGTAACTGTCTCTAGGCTGCAATGGTATCATCCATCCTTTTCCCATGCTTAGATATGTAATTGTCTCTAGGCTGCAATGGTATCTTCCAGACATTCCCTAGGCTGAGATGTGTAACTGTCCCTGCACTGCAATGGTATCTTCCAGCCTTTGACCAGGCTGAGATATGTAACTGTCTCTAGGCTGCAATGGTATCTTCCAGCCTTTTCTTAGGCTGAGATATGTAACTGTCCCTGCCCTGCAATGGTATCTTCCAGCCTTTTCCCAGGCTGTGATATGTAACTGTCTCTAGGCTGCAATGGTATCATCCATCCTTTTCCCATGCTTAGATATGTAACTGTCTCTAGGCTGCAATGGTATCTTCCAGCCTTTGCATAGGCTGAGATATGTAACTGTCCCTGCACTGCAATGGTATCTCCCAGCTTTTGCCTAGGCTGAGATGTGTAACTGTCCCTGCACTGCAATGGTATCTTCCAGTCATTGACCAGGCTGAGATATGTAACTGTCCCTGCACTACAATGGTATATTCCAGCCTTTGCCTAGGCTGAGATGTGTAACTGTCCCTGCACTGCAATGGTATCTTCCAGTCATTGACCAGGCTGAGATATGTAACTGTCTCTAGGCTGCAATGGTATCTTCCAGCCTTTGCCTAGGCTGAGATATGTAACTGTCCCTGCACTTTACTGTCCCTGCACTGCAATGGTATCTTCCAGTCTTTGACCAGGATGAGATATGTAACTGTCCCTGCGCTGCAATGGTATCTTCCAGCCTTTGACCAGGCTGAGATATGTAACTGTCTCTAGGCTGCAATGGTATCTTCCAGCCTTTTCTTAGGCTGAGATATGTAACTGTCCCTGCCCTGCAATGGTATCTTCCAGCCTTTAACCATGCTGAGATATGTAACTGTCTCTAGGCTGCAATGGTACTTCCAGCCTTTTCTTAGGCTGAGATATGTAACTGTCCCTGCCCTGCAATGGTATCTTCCAGCCTTTTCCCAGGCTGTGATATGTAACTGTCTCTAGGCTGCAATGGTATCTTCCAGCCTTTGCCTAGGCTGAGATATGTAACTGTCCCTGCACTGCAATGGTATCTTCCAGCCTTTGCCAAGGCTGAGATATGTAACTGTCCCTGCACTGCAATGGTATCTTCCAGCCTTTGCCTAGGCTGAGATGTGTAACTGTCCCTGCACTGCAATGGTATCTTCCAGCTTTTGCCTAGGCTGAGATGTGTAACTGTCCATGCACTGCAATGGTATCTTCCAGCCTTTGCCTAGGCTGAGATGTGTAACTGTCCCTGCACTGCAATGGTACATTCCAGCCTTTGCCTAGTCTGAGATGTGTAACTGTCCCTGCACTGCAATGGTATCTTCCAGCCTTTGACCAGGCTGAGATATGTAACTGTCTCTAGGCTGCAATGGTATCTTCCAGCCTTTTCTTAGGCTGAGATATGTAACTGTCCCTGCCCTGCAATGGTATCTTCCAGCCTTTTCCCAGGCTGTGATATGTAACTGTCTCTAGGCTGCAATGGTATCATCCATCCTTTTCCCATGCTTAGATATGTAAATGTCTCTAGGCTGCAATGGTATCTTCCAGCCTTTGCCTAGGCTGAGATATGTAACTGTCCCTGTACTGCAATGGTATCTTCCAGCCTTTGCCTAGGCTGAGATGTGTAACTGTCCCTGCACTGCAATGGTATCTTCCAGCTTTTGCCTAGGCTGAGATGTGTAACTGTCCATGCACTGCAATGGTATCTTCCAGCCTTTGCCTAGGCTGAGATGTGTAACTGTCCCTGCACTGCAATGGTATATTCCAGCCTTTGCCTAGGCTGAGATGTGTAACTGTCCCTGCACTGCAATGGTATCTTCCAGCCTTTGACCAGGCTGAGATATGTAACTGTCTCTAGGCTGCAATGGTATCTTCCAGCCTTTTCTTAGGCTGAGATATGTAACTGTCCCTGCCCTGCAATGGTATCTTCCAGCCTTTTCCCAGGCTGTGATATGTAACTGTCTCTAGGCTGCAATGGTATCATCCATCCTTTTCCCATGCTTAGATATGTAATTGTCTCTAGGCTGCAATGGTATCTTCCAGCCTTTGCCTAGGCTGAGATATGTAACTGTCCCTGCACTGCAATGGTATCTTCCAGCCTTTGACCAGGCTGAGATATGTAACTGTCTCTAGGCTGCAATGGTATCTTCCAGCCTTTTCTTAGGCTGAGATATGTAACTGTCCCTGCCCTGCAATGGTATCTTCCAGCCTTTTCCCAGGCTGTGATATGTAACTGTCTCTAGGCTGCAATGGTATCATCCATCCTTTTCCCATGCTTAGATATGTAACTGTCTCTAGGCTGCAATGGTATCTTCCAGCCTTTGCCTAGGCTGAGATATGTAACTGTCCCTGCACTGCAATGGTATCTTCCAGCCTTTGACCAGGCTGAGATGTGTAACTGTCCCTGCACTGCAATGGTATCTTCCAGCTTTTGCCTAGGCTGAGATGTGTAACTGTCCATGTATTGCAATGGTATCTTCCAGCCTTTGCCTAGGCTGAGATGTGTAACTGTCCCCGCACTGCAATGGTATATTCCAGCCTTTGCCTAGGCTGCGATGTGTAACTGTCCCTGCACTGCAATGGTATCTTCCAGTTATTGACCAGGCTGAGATATGTAACTGCCTCTAGGCTGCAATGGTATCTTCCAGCCTTTGCATAGGCTGAGATATGTAACTGTCCCTGCACTTAACTGTCCCTGCACTGCAATGGTATCTTCCAGCCTTTGACCAGGATGAGATATGTAACTGTCTCTAGGCTGCAATGGTATCATCCAGCCTTTGCCCAGTCTTAGATATGTAACTGTCCCTAATCTGCAATGGTATCTTCCAGCCTTTACCCAGGCTGAGACATGTAACTGTCTCTAGGCTGCAATGGTATCTTCCAGCCTTTGCCTAGGCTTAGATATGTAACTGTCCCTGCACTGCAATGGTATCTTCCAGCCTTTGCCTAGGCTGAGATATGTAACTGTCCCTGCACTGCAATGGTATCTTCCAGCCTTTGACCAGGCTGAGATATGTAACTGTCTCTAGGCTGCAATGGTATCTTCCAGCCTTTTCCTAGGCTGAGATATGTAACTGTCTCTAGGCTGCAATGGTATCATCCATCCTTTTCCCATGCTTAGATATGTAATTGTCTCTAGGCTGCAATGGTATCTTCCAGACTTTCCCTAGGCTGAGATGTGTAACTGTCCCTGCACTGCAATGGTATCTTCCAGCCTTTGACCAGGCTGAGATATGTAACTGTCTCTAGGCTGCAATGGTATCTTCCAGCCTTTTCTTAGGCTGAGATATGTAACTGTCCCTGCCCTGCAATGGTATCTTCCAGCCTTTTCCCAGGCTGTGATATGTAACTGTCTCTAGGCTGCAATGGTATCATCCATCCTTTTCCCATGCTTAGATATGTAACTGTCTCTAGGCTGCAATGGTATCTTCCAGCCTTTGCATAGGCTGAGATATGTAACTGTCCCTGCACTGCAATGGTATCTTCCAGCCTTTTACCAGGCTGTGATATGTAACTGTCTCTAGGCTGCAATGGTATCATCCATCCTTTTCCCATGCTTAGATATGTAATTGTCTCTAGGTTGCAATGGTATCTTCCAGCCTTTCCCTAGGCTGAGATGTGTAACTGTCCCTGCACTGCAATGGTATCTTCCAGCCTTTGACCAGGCTGAGATATGTAACTGTCTCTAGGCTGCAATGGTATCTTCCAGCCTTTTCTTAGGCTGAGATATGTAACTGTCCCTGCCCTGCAATGGTATCTTCCAGCCTTTTCCCAGGCTGTGATATGTAACTGTCTCTAGGCTGCAATGGTATCATCCATCCTTTTCCCATGCTTAGATATGTAAATGTCTCTAGGCTGCAATGGTATCTTCCAGCCTTTGCCTAGGCTGAGATATGTAACTGTCCCTGTACTGCAATGGTATCTTCCAGCCTTTGCCTAGGCTGAGATGTGTAACTGTCCCTGCACTGCAATGGTATCTTCCAGCTTTTGCCTAGGCTGAGATGTGTAACTGTCCATGCACTGCAATGGTATCTTCCAGCCTTTGCCTAGGCTGAGATGTGTAACTATCCCTGCACTACAATGGTATATTCCAGCCTTTGCCTAGGCTGAGATGTGTAACTGTCCCTGCACTGCAATGGTATCTTCCAGTCATTGACCAGGCTGAGATATGTAACTGTCTCTAGGCTGCAATGGTATCTTCCAGCCTTTGCCTAGGCTGAGATATGTAACTGTCCCTGCACTTTACTGTCCCTGCACTGCAATGGTATCTTCCAGTCTTTGACCAGGATGAGATATGTAACTGTCCCTGCGCTGCAATGGTATCTTCCAGCCTTTGACCAGGCTGAGATATGTAACTGTCTCTAGGCTGCAATGGTATCTTCCAGCCTTTTCTTAGGCTGAGATATGTAACTGTCCCTGCCCTGCAATGGTATCTTCCAGCCTTTAACCATGCTGAGATATGTAACTGTCTCTAGGCTGCAATGGTACTTCCAGCCTTTTCTTAGGCTGAGATATGTAACTGTCCCTGCCCTGCAATGGTATCTTCCAGCCTTTTCCCAGGCTGTGATATGTAACTGTCTCTAGGCTGCAATGGTATCTTCCAGCCTTTGCCTAGGCTGAGATATGTAACTGTCCCTGCACTGCAATGGTATCTTCCAGCCTTTGCCAAGGCTGAGATATGTAACTGTCCCTGCACTGCAATGGTATCTTCCAGCCTTTGCCTAGGCTGAGATGTGTAACTGTCCCTGCACTGCAATGGTATCTTCCAGCTTTTGCCTAGGCTGAGATGTGTAACTGTCCATGCACTGCAATGGTATCTTCCAGCCTTTGCCTAGGCTGAGATGTGTAACTGTCCCTGCACTGCAATGGTACATTCCAGCCTTTGCCTAGTCTGAGATGTGTAACTGTCCCTGCACTGCAATGGTATCTTCCAGCCTTTGACCAGGCTGAGATATGTAACTGTCTCTAGGCTGCAATGGTATCTTCCAGCCTTTTCTTAGGCTGAGATATGTAACTGTCCCTGCCCTGCAATGGTATCTTCCAGCCTTTTCCCAGGCTGTGATATGTAACTGTCTCTAGGCTGCAATGGTATCATCCATCCTTTTCCCATGCTTAGATATGTAAATGTCTCTAGGCTGCAATGGTATCTTCCAGCCTTTGCCTAGGCTGAGATATGTAACTGTCCCTGTACTGCAATGGTATCTTCCAGCCTTTGCCTAGGCTGAGATGTGTAACTGTCCCTGCACTGCAATGGTATCTTCCAGCTTTTGCCTAGGCTGAGATGTGTAACTGTCCATGCACTGCAATGGTATCTTCCAGCCTTTGCCTAGGCTGAGATGTGTAACTGTCCCTGCACTGCAATGGTATATTCCAGCCTTTGCCTAGGCTGAGATGTGTAACTGTCCCTGCACTGCAATGGTATCTTCCAGCCTTTGACCAGGCTGAGATATGTAACTGTCTCTAGGCTGCAATGGTATCTTCCAGCCTTTTCTTAGGCTGAGATATGTAACTGTCCCTGCCCTGCAATGGTATCTTCCAGCCTTTTCCCAGGCTGTGATATGTAACTGTCTCTAGGCTGCAATGGTATCATCCATCCTTTTCCCATGCTTAGATATGTAATTGTCTCTAGGCTGCAATGGTATCTTCCAGCCTTTGCCTAGGCTGAGATATGTAACTGTCCCTGCACTGCAATGGTATCTTCCAGCCTTTGACCAGGCTGAGATATGTAACTGTCTCTAGGCTGCAATGGTATCTTCCAGCCTTTTCTTAGGCTGAGATATGTAACTGTCCCTGCCCTGCAATGGTATCTTCCAGCCTTTTCCCAGGCTGTGATATGTAACTGTCTCTAGGCTGCAATGGTATCATCCATCCTTTTCCCATGCTTAGATATGTAACTGTCTCTAGGCTGCAATGGTATCATCCAGCCTTTGCCCAGTCTTAGATATGTAACTGTCCCTAATCTGCAATGGTATCTTCCAGCCTTTGCCCAGGCTGATTCATGTAACTGTCTCTAGGCTGCAATGGTATCTTCCAGCCTTTGCCTAGGCTTAGATATGTAACTGTCCCTGCACTGCAATGGTATCTTCCAGCCTTTGCCTAGGCTGAGATATGTAACTGTCCCTGCACTGCAATGGTATCTTCCAGCCTTTGGCCCTGCTGAGATATGTAACTGTCTCTAGGCTGCAATGGTATCTTCCAGCCTTTTCTTAGGCTGAGATATGTAACTGTCCCTGCCCTGCAAAGGTATCTTCCAGCCTTTGACCAGGCTGAGATATGTAACTGTCTCTAGGCTGCAATGGTATCTTCCAGCCTTTGCCTAGGCTGAGATATGTAACTGTCCCTGCACTGCAATGGTATCTTCCAGCCTTTGACCAGGCTGAGATATGTAACTGTCTCTAGGCTGCAATGGTATCATCCATCCTTTTCCCATGCTTAGATATGTAACTGCCTCTAGGCTGTAATGGTATCTTCCAGCCTTTGCCTAGGCTGAGATATGTAACTGTCCCTGCCCTGCAATGGTATCTTCCAGCCTTTTACCTGGCTGTGATATGTAACTGTCTCTAGGCTGCAATGGTATCATCCATCCTTTTCCCATGCTTAGATATGTAATTGTCTCTAGGCTGCAATGGTATCTTCCAGACTTTCCCTAGGCTGAGATGTGTAACTGTCCCTGCACTGCAATGGTATCTTCCAGCCTTTGACCAGGCTGAGATATGTAACTGTCTCTAGGCTGCAATGGTATCTTCCAGCCTTTTCTTAGGCTGAGATATGTAACTGTCCCTGCCCTGCAATGGAATCTTCCAGCCTTTTCCCAGGCTGTGATATGTAACTGTCTCTAGGCTGCAATGGTATCATCCATCCTTTTCCCATGCTTAGATATGTAACTGTCTCTAGGCTGCAATGGTATCTTCCAGCCTTTGCATAGGCTGAGATATGTAACTGTCCCTGCACTGCAATGGTATCTTCCAGCCTTTGCCTAGGCTGAGATGTGTAACTGTCCCTGCACTTCAATGGTATCTTCCAGCTTTTGCTTAGGCTGAGATGTGTAACTGTCAATGCACTGCAATGGTATCTTCCAGCCTTTGCCTAGGCTGAGATGTATAACTGTCCCTGCACTCCAATGGTATATTCCAGCCTTTGCCTAGGCTGAGATTTGTAACTGTCCCTGCACTGCAATGGTATCTTCCAGCCTTTGACCAGGCTGAGATATGTAACTATCTCTAGGCTGCAATGGTATCTTCCAGCCTTTTCCTAGGCTGAGATATGTAACTGTCCCTGCCCTGCAATGGTATCTTCCAGCCTTTTCCCAGGCTGTGATATGTAACTGTCTCTAGGCTGCAATGGTATCATCCATCCTTTTCCCATGCTTAGATATGTAATTGTCTCTAGGCTGCAATGGTATCTTCCAGCCTTTGCCTAGGTTGAGATACAGTATGTAACTGTCCCTGCACTGCAATGGTATCTTCCAGCCTTTGCCAAGGCTGAGATATGTAACTGTCCCTGTACTGCAATGGTATCTTCCAGCCTTTGCCTAGGCTGAGATGTGTAACTGTCCCTGCACTGCAATGGTATCTTCCAGTCATTGACCAGGCTGAGATATGTAACTGCCTCTAGGCTGCAATGGTATCTTCCAGCCTTTGCCTAGGCTGAGATATGTAACTGTCCCTGCACTTAACTGTCCTGCACTGCAATGGTATCTTCCAGCCTTTGACCAGGATGAGATATGTAACTGTCTCTAGGCTGCAATGGTATCATCCAGCCTTTGCCCAGTCTTAGATATGTAACTGTCCCTAATCTGCAATGGTATCTTCCAGCCTTTGCCCAGGCTGAGACATGTAACTGTCTCTAGGCTGCAATGGTATCTTCCAGCCTTTGCCTAGGCTTAGATATGTAACTGTCCCTGCACTGCAATGGTATCTTCCAGCCTTTGCCTAGGCTGAGATATGTAACTGTCCCTGCACTGCAATGGTATCTTCCAGCCTTTGACCAGGCTGAGATATGTAACTGTCTCTAGGCTGCAATGGTATCTTCCAGCCTTTTCTTAGGCTGAGATATGTAACTGTCCCTGCCCTGTAATGGTATCTTCCAGCCTTTAACCAGGCTGAGATATGTAACTGTCTCTAGGCTGCAATGGTACTTCCAGCCTTTTCTTAGGCTGAGATATGTAACTGTCCCTGCCCTGCAATGGTATCTTCCAGCCTTTTCCCAGGCTGTGATATGTAACTGTCTCTAGGCTGCAATGGTATCATCCATCCTTTTCCCATGCTTAGATATGTAACTGTCTCTAGGCTGCAATGGTATCTTCCAGCCTTTGCCTAGGCTGAGATATGTAACTGTCCCTGCACTGCAATGGTATCTTCCAGCCTTTGCCAAGGCTGAGATATGTAACTGTCCCTGCACTGCAATGGTATCTTCCAGCCTTTGCCTAGGCTGAGATGTGTAACTGTCCCTGCACTGCAATGGTATCTTCCAGCTTTTGCCTAGGCTGAGATGTGTAACTGTCCATGCACTGCAATGGTATCTTCCAGCCTTTGCCTAGGCTGAGATGTGTAACTGTCCCTGCACTGCAATGGTACATTCCAGCCTTTGCCTAGTCTGAGATGTGTAACTGTCCCTGCACTGCAATGGTATCTTCCAGCCTTTGACCAGGCTGAGATATGTAACTGTCTCTAGGCTGCAATGGTATCTTCCAGCCTTTTCTTAGGCTGAGATATGTAACTGTCCCTGCCCTGCAATGGTATCTTCCAGCCTTTTCCCAGGCTGTGATATGTAACTGTCCCTAGGCTGCAATGGTATCATCCATCCTTTTCCCATGCTTAGATATGTAACTGTCTCTAGGCTGCAATGGTATCTTCCAGCCTTTTCCTAGGCTGAGATATGTAACTGTCCCTGCCCTGCAATGGTATCTTCCAGCCTTTTACCAGGCTGTGATATGTAACTGTCTCTAGGCTGCAATGGTATCATCCATCCTTTTCCCATGCTTAGATATGTAATTGTCTCTAGGCTGCAATGGTATCTTCCAGCCTTTCCCTAGGCTGAGATGTGTAACTGTCCCTGCACTGCAATGGTATCTTCCAGCCTTTGACCAGGCTGAGATATGTAACTGTCTCTAGGCTGCAATGGTATCTTCCAGCCTTTTCTTAGGCTGAGATATGTAACTGTCCCTGCCCTGCAATGGTATCTTCCAGCCTTTTCCCAGGCTGTGATATGTAACTGTCTCTAGGCTGCAATGGTATCATCCATCCTTTTCCCATGCTTAGATATGTAAATGTCTCTAGGCTGCAATGGTATCTTCCAGCCTTTGCCTAGGCTGAGATATGTAACTGTCCCTGTACTGCAATGGTATCTTCCAGCCTTTGCCTAGGCTGAGATGTGTAACTGTCCCTGCACTGCAATGGTATCTTCCAGCTTTTGCCTAGGCTGAGATGTGTAACTGTCCATGCACTGCAATGGTATCTTCCAGCCTTTGCCTAGGCTGAGATGTGTAACTGTCCCTGCACTGCAATGGTATATTCCAGCCTTTGCCTAGGCTGAGATGTGTAACTGTCCCTGCACTGCAATGGTATCTTCCAGTCATTGACCAGGCTGAGATATGTAATTGTCTCTAGGCTGCAATGGTATCTTCCAGCCTTTGCCTAGGCTGAGATATGTAACTGTCCCTGCACTTTACTGTCCCTGCACTGCAATGGTATCTTCCAGTCTTTGACCAGGATGAGATATGTAACTGTCCCTGCGCTGCAATGGTATCTTCCAGCCTTTGACCAGGCTGAGATATGTAACTGTCTCTAGGCTGCAATGGTATCATCCATCCTTTTCCCATGCTTAGATATGTAACTGCCTCTAGGCTGGAATGGTATCTTCCAGCCTTTGCCTAGGCTGAGATATGTAACTGTCCCTGCCCTGCAATGGTATCTTCCAGCCTTTTACCAGGCTGTGATATGTAACTGTCTCTAGGCTGCAATGGAATCATCCATCCTTTTCCCATGCTTAGATATGTAATTGTCTCTAGGCTGCAATGGTATCTTCCAGCCTTTCCCTAGGCTGAGATGTGTAACTGTCCCTGCACTGCAATGGTATCTTCCAGCCTTTGAAAAGGCTGAGATATGTAACTGTCTCTAGGCTGCAATGGTATCTTCCAGCCTTTTCTTAGGCTGAGATATGTAACTGTCCCTGCCCTGCAATGGTATCTTCCAGCCTTTTCCCAGGCTGTGATATGTAACTGTCTCTAGGCTGCAATGGTATCTTCCAGCCTTTGCCCAGGCTGTGATATGTAACTGTCTCTAGGCTGCAATGGTATCTTCCAGCCTTTCCCTAGGCTGAGATGTGTAACTGTCCCTGCACTGCAATGGTATCTTCCAGTCTTTGACCAGGCTGTGATATGTAACTGTCTCTAGGCTGCAATGGTATCATCCATCCTTTTCCCATGCTTAGATATGTAAATGTCTCTAGGCTGCAATGGTATCTTCCAGCCTTTGCCTAGGCTGAGATATGTAACTGTCCCTGTACTGCAATGGTATCTTCCAGCCTTTGCCTAGGCTGAGATGTGTAACTGTCCCTGCACTGCAATGGTATCTTCCAGCTTTTGCCTAGGCTGAGATGTGTAACTGTCCATGCACTGCAATGGTATCTTCCAGCCTTTGCGTAGGCTGAGATGTGTAACTGTCCCTGCACTGCAATGGTATATTCCAGCCTTTGCCTAGGCTGAGATGTGTAACTATCCCTGCACTGCAATGGTATCTTCCAGCCTTTGACCAGGCTGAGATATGTAATTGTCTCTAGGCTGCAATGGTATCTTCCAGCATTTGCCTAGGCTGAGATATGTAACTGTCCCTGCACTGCAATGGTATCTTCCAGCCTTTGACCAGGCTGACATATGTAACTGTCTCTAGGCTGCAATGGTATCTTCCAGCCTTTTCTTAGGCTGAGATATGTAACTGTCCCTGCCCTGCAATGGTATCTTCCAGCCTTTTCCCAGGCTGTGATATGTAACTGTCTCTAGGCTGCAATGGTATCATCCATCCTTTTCCCATGCTTAGATATGTAACTGTCTCTAGGCTGCAATGGTATCTTCCAGCCTTTGCCTAGGCTGAGATATGTAACTTTCCCTGCACTGCAATGGTATCTTCCAGCCTTTGACCAGGCTGAGATATGTAACTGTCCCTGCCCTGCAATGGTATCTTCCAGCCTTTTCCCAGGCTGTGATATGTAACTGTCTCTAGGCTGCAATGGTATCATCCATCCTTTTCCCATGCTTAGATATGTAACTGTCTCTAAGCTGCAATGGTATCTTCCAGCCTTTGCCTAGGCTGAGATGTGTAACTGTCCCTGCACTGCAATGGTATCTCCCAGCTTTTGCCTAGGCTGAGATGTGTAACTGTCCATGCACTGCAATGGTATCTTCCAGCCTTTGCATAGGCTGAGATGTGTAACTGTCCCCGCACTGCAATGGTATATTCCAGCCTTTGCCTAGGCTGAGATGTGTAACTGTCCCTGCACTGCAATGGTATCTTCCAGTCATTGACCAGGCTGAGATATGTAACTGCCTCTAGGCTGCAATGGTATCTTCCAGCCTTTGCCTAGGCTGAGATATGTAACTGTCCCTGCACTTAACTGTCCCTGCACTGCAATGGTATCTTCCAGCCTTTGACCAGGATGAGATATGTAACTGTCCCTGCGCTGCAATGGTATCTTCCAGCCTTTGCCTAGGCTGAGATATGTAACTGTCCCTGCACTGCAATGGTATCTTCCAGCCTTTGCCCAGGCTGAGACATGTAACTGTCTCTAGGCTGCAATGGTATCATCCAGCCTTTGCCCAGTCTTAGATATGTAACTGTCCCTAATCTGCAATGGTATCTTCCAGCCTTTGCCCAGGCTGAGACATTTAACTATCTCTAGGCTGCAATGGTATCTTCCAGCCTTTGCCTAGGCTTAGATATGTAACTGTCCCTGCACTGCAATGGTATCTTCCAGCCTTTGCCTAGGCTGAGATATGTAACTGTCCCTGCACTGCAATGGTATTTTCCAGCCTTTGACCAGGCTGTGATATGTAACTGTCTCTAGGCTGCAATGGTATCATCCAGCCTTTGACCAGGCTGTGATATGTAACTGTCTCTAGGCTGCAATGGTATCATCCATCCTTTTCCCATGCTTAGATATGTAACTGTCTCTAGGCTGCAATGGTATCTTCCAGCCTTTGCCTAGGCTGAGATATGTAACTGTCCCTGCCCTGCAATGGTATCTTCCAGCCTTTGACCAGGCTGAGATATGTAACTGTCTCTAGGCTGCAATGGTATCATCCATCCTTTTCCCATGCTTAGATATGTAACTGTCTCTAGGCTGCAATGGTATCTTCCAGCCTTTGCCTAGGCTGAGATATGTAACTGTCCCTGAACTGCAATGGTATCTTCCAGCCTTTGCCTAGGCTGAGATGTGTAACTGTCCCTGCACTGCAATGGTATCTTCCAGCTTTTGCCTAGGCTGAGATGTGTAACTGTCCATGCACTGCAATGGTATCTTCCAACCTTTGCCTAGGCTGAGATGTGTAACTGTCCCTGCACTGCAATGGTATATTCCAGCCTTTGCCTAGGCTGAGATGTGTAACTGTCCCTGCACTGCAATGGTATCTTCCAGTCATTGACCAGGCTGAGATATGTAACTGTCTCTAGGCTGCAATGGTATCTTCCAGCCTTTGCCTAGGCTGAGATATGTAACTGTCCCTGCACTTTACTGTCCCTGCACTGCAATGGTATCTTCCAGCCTTTGACCAGGATGAGATATGTAACTGTCCCTGCGCTGCAATGGTATCTTCCAGCCTTTTACCAGGCTGAGATATGTAACTGTCTCTAGGCTGCAATGGTATCTTCCAGCCTTTTCCTAGGCTGAGATATGTAACTGTCCCTGCCCTGCAATGGTATCTTCCAGCCTTTTCGCAGGCTGTGATATGTAACTGTCTCTAGGCTGCAATGGTATCATCCATCCTTTTCCCATGCTTAGATATGTAATTGTCTCTAGGCTGCAATGGTATCTTCCAGCCTTTGCCTAGGTTGAGATACAGTATGTAACTGTCCCTGCACTGCAATGGTATCTTCCAGCCTTTGCCAAGGCTGAGATATGTAACTGTCCCTGTACTGCAATGGTATCTTCCAGCCTTTGCCTAGGCTGAGATGTGTAACTGTCCCTGCACTGCAATGGTATCTTCCAGTCATTGACCAGGCTGAGATATGTAACTGCCTCTAGGCTGCAATGGTATCTTCCAGCCTTTGCCTAGGCTGAGATATGTAACTGTCCCTGCACTTAACTGTCCTGCACTGCAATGGTATCTTCCAGCCTTTGACCAGGATGAGATATGTAACTGTCCTCTAGGCTGCAATGGTATCATCCAGCCTTTGCCCAGTCTTAGATATGTAACTGTCCCTAATCTGCAATGGTATCTTCCAGCCTTTGCCCAGGCTGAGACATGTAACTGTCTCTAGGCTGCAATGGTATCTTCCAGCCTTTGCCTAGGCTGAGATATGTAACTGTCCCTGTACAGCAATGGTATCTTCCAGCCTTTGCCTAGGCTGAGATATGTAACTGTCCCTGCACTGCAATGGTATCTTCCAGCCTTTGCCTAGGCTGAGATATGTAACTGTCCCTGCACTGCAATGGTATCTTCCAGCCTTTGACCAGGCTGAGATATGTAACTGTCTCTAGGCTGCAATGGTATCTT
This sequence comes from Xenopus tropicalis, assembly GCF_000004195.4. Taxonomy (NCBI): domain Eukaryota; kingdom Metazoa; phylum Chordata; class Amphibia; order Anura; family Pipidae; genus Xenopus; species Xenopus tropicalis. The sequence goes on from NC_030679.2 coordinate 98,007,567, forward strand.
CCAGCCTTTTCTTAGGCTGAGATATGTAACTGTATCTAGGCTGCAATGGTACTTCCAGCCTTTTCTTAGGCTGAGATATGTAACTGTCCCTGCCCTGCAATGGTATCTTCCAGCCTTTTCCCAGGCTGTGATATGTAACTGTCTCTAGGCTGCAATGGTATCATCCATCCTTTTCCCATGCTTAGATATGTAACTGTCTCTAGGCTGCAATGGTATCTTCCAGCCTTTGCCTAGGCTGAGATATGTAACTGTCCCTGCACTGCAATGGTATCTTCCAGCCTTTGCCAAGGCTGAGATATGTAACTGTCCCTGCACTGCAATGGTATCTTCCAGCCTTTGCCTAGGCTGAGATGTGTAACTGTCCCTGCACTGCAATGGTATCTTCCAGCTTTTGCCTAGGCTGAGATGTGTAACTGTCCATGCACTGCAATGGTATCTTCCAGCCTTTGCCTAGGCTGAGATGTGTAACTGTCCCTGCACTGCAATGGTACATTCCAGCCTTTGCCTAGTCTGAGATGTGTAACTGTCCCTGCACTGCAATGGTATCTTCCAGCCTTTGACCAGGCTGAGATATGTAACTGTCTCTAGGCTGCAATGGTATCTTCCAGCCTTTTCTTAGGCTGAGATATGTAACTGTCCCTGCCCTGCAATGGTATCTTCCAGCCTTTTCCCAGGCTGTGATATGTAAATGTCTCTAGGCTGCAATGGTATCTTCCAGCCTTTGCCTAGGCTGAGATATGTAACTGTCCCTGTACTGCAATGGTATCTTCCAGCCTTTGCCTAGGCTGAGATGTGTAACTGTCCCTGCACTGCAATCGTATCTTCCAGCTTTTGCCTAGGCTGAGATGTGTAACTGTCCATGCACTGCAATGGTATCTTCCAGCCTTTGCCTAGGCTGAGATGTGTAACTGTCCCTGCACTGCAATGGTATATTCCAGCCTTTGCCTAGGCTGAGATGTGTAACTGTCCCTGCACTGCAATGGTATCTTCCAGTCATTGACCAGGCTGAGATATGTAACTGTCTCTAGGCTGCAATGGTATCTTCCAGCCTTTGCCTAGGCTGAGATATGTAACTGTCCCTGCACTTTACTGTCCCTGCACTGCAATGGTATCTTCCAGTCTTTGACCAGGATGAGATATGTAACTGTCCCTGCGCTGCAATGGTATCTTCCAGCCTTTGACCAGGCTGAGATATGTAACTGTCTCTAGGCTGCAATGGTATCATCCATCCTTTTCCCATGCTTAGATATGTAACTGCCTCTAGGCTGGAATGGTATCTTCCAGCCTTTGCCTAGGCTGAGATATGTAACTGTCCCTGCCCTGCAATGGTATCTTCCAGCCTTTTACCAGGCTGTGATATGTAACTGTCTCTAGGCTGCAATGGAATCATCCATCCTTTTCCCATGCTTAGATATGTAATTGTCTCTAGGCTGCAATGGTATCTTCCAGCCTTTCCCTAGGCTGAGATGTGTAACTGTCCCTGCACTGCAATGGTATCTTCCAGCCTTTGACCAGGCTGAGATATGTAACTGTCTCTAGGCTGCAATGGTATCTTCCAGCCTTTTCTTATTCTGAGATATGTAACTGTCCCTGCCCTGCAATGGTATCTTCCAGCCTTTTCCCAGGCTGTGATATGTAACTGTCTCTAGGCTGCAATGGTATCTTCCAGCCTTTGCCCAGGCTGTGATATGTAACTGTCTCTAGGCTGCAATGGTATCTTCCAGCCTTTCCCTAGGCTGAGATGTGTAACTGTCCCTGCACTGCAATGGTATCTTCCAGTCTTTGACCAGGCTGTGATATGTAACTGTCTCTAGGCTGCAATGGTATCATCCATCCTTTTCCCATGCTTAGATATGTAAATGTCTCTAGGCTGCAATGGTATCTTCCAGCCTTTGCCTAGGCTGAGATATGTAACTGTCCCTGTACTGCAATGGTATCTTCCAGCCTTTGCCTAGGCTGAGATGTGTAACTGTCCCTGCACTGCAATGGTATCTTCCAGCTTTTGCCTAGGCTGAGATGTGTAACTGTCCATGCACTGCAATGGTATCTTCCAGCCTTTGCGTAGGCTGAGATGTGTAACTGTCCCTGCACTGCAATGGTATATTCCAGCCTTTGCCTAGGCTGAGATGTGTAACTGTCCCTGCACTGCAATGGTATCTTCCAGCCTTTGACCAGGCTGAGATATGTAACTGTCTCTAGGCTGCAATGGTATCTTCCAGCATTTGCCTAGGCTGAGATATGTAACTGTCCCTGCACTGCAATGGTATCTTCCAGCCTTTGACCAGGCTGAGATATGTAACTGTCTCTAGGCTGCAATGGTATCTTCCAGCCTTTTCTTAGGCTGAGATATGTAACTGTCTCTAGGCTGCAATGGTATCATCCATCCTTTTCCCATGCTTAGATATGTAACTGTCTCTAGGCTGCAATGGTATCTTCCAGCCTTTGCCTAGGCTGAGATATGTAACTGTCCCTGCACTGCAATGGTATCTTCCAGCCTTTGACCAGGCTGAGATATGTAACTGTCTCTAGGCTGCAATGGTATCTTCCAGCCTTTTCTTAGGCTGAGATATGTAACTGTCCCTGCCCTGCAATGGTATCTTCCAGCCTTTTCCCAGGCTGTGATATGTAACTGTCTCTAGGCTGCAATGGTATCATCCATCCTTTTCCCATGCTTAGATATGTAACTGTCTCTAGGCTGCAATGGTATCTTCCAGCCTTTGCCTAGGCTGAGATATGTAACTTTCCCTGCACTGCAATGGTATCTTCCAGCCTTTGACCAGGCTGAGATATGTAACTGTCCCTGCCCTGCAATGGTATCTTCCAGCCTTTTCCCAAGCTGTGATATGTAACTGTCTCTAGGCTGCAATGGTATCTTCCAGCCTTTGCCTAGGCTGAGATGTGTAACTGTCCCTGAACTGCAATGGTATCTCCCACCTTTTGCCTAGGCTGAGATGTGTAACTGTCCATGCACTGCAATGGTATCTTCCAGCCTTTGCATAGGCTGAGATGTGTAACTGTCCCCGCACTGCAATGGTATATTCCAGCCTTTGCCTAGGCTGAGATGTGTAACTGTCCCTGCACTGCAATGGTATCTTCCAGTCATTGACCAGGCTGAGATATGTAACTGCCTCTAGGCTGCAATGGTATCTTCCAGCCTTTGCCTAGGCTGAGATATGTAACTGTCCCTGCACTTAACTGTCCCTGCACTGCAATGGTATCTTCCAGCCTTTGACCAGGATGAGATATGTAACTGTCCCTGCGTTGCAATGGTATCTTCCAGCCTTTGCCTAGGCTGAGATATGTAACTGTCCCTGCACTGCAATGGTATCTTCCAGCCTTTGCCCAGGCTGAGACATGTAACTGTCTCTAGGCTGCAATGGTATCATCCAGCCTTTGCCCAGTCTTAGATATGTAACTGTCCCTAATCTGCAATGGTATCTTCCAGCCTTTGCCCAGGCTGAGACATTTAACTATCTCTAGGCTGCAATGGTATCTTCCAGCCTTTGCCTAGGCTTAGATATGTAACTGTCCCTGCACTGCAATGGTATCTTCCAGCCTTTGCCTAGGCTGAGATATGTAACTGTCCCTGCACTGCAATGGTATTTTCCAGCCTTTGACCAGGCTGTGATATGTAACTGTCTCTAGGCTGCAATGGTATCATCCAGCCTTTGACCAGGCTGTGATATGTAACTGTCTCTAGGCTGCAATGGTATCATCCATCCTTTTCCCATGCTTAGATATGTAACTGTCTCTAGGCTGCAATGGTATCTTCCAGCCTTTGCCTAGGCTGAGATATGTAACTGTCCCTGCCCTGCAATGGTATCTTCCAGCCTTTGACCAGGCTGAGATATGTAACTGTCTCTAGGCTGCAATGGTATCATCCATCCTTTTCCCATGCTTAGATATGTAACTGTCTCTAGGCTGCAATGGTATCTTCCAGCCTTTGCCTAGGCTGAGATATGTAACTGTCCCTGAACTGCAATGGTATCTTCCAGCCTTTGCCTAGGCTGAGATGTGTAACTGTCCCTGCACTGCAATGGTATCTTCCAGCTTTTGCCTAGGCTGAGATGTGTAACTGTCCATGCACTGCAATGGTATCTTCCAACCTTTGCCTAGGCTGAGATGTGTAACTGTCCCTGCACTGCAATGGTATATTCCAGCCTTTGCCTAGGCTGAGATGTGTAACTGTCCCTGCACTGCAATGGTATCTTCCAGTCATTGACCAGGCTGAGATATGTAATTGTCTCTAGGCTGCAATGGTATCTTCCAGCCTTTGCCTAGGCTGAGATATGTAACTGTCCCTGAACTTAACTGTCCCTGCACTGCAATGGTATCTTCCAGCCTTTGACCAGGATGAGATATGTAACTGTCCCTGCGCTGCAATGGTATCTTCCAGCCTTTGACCAGGCTGAGATATGTAACTGTCTCTATGCTGCAATGGTATCATCCATCCTTTTCCCATGCTTAGATATGTAACTGCCTCTAGGCTGCAATGGTATCTTCCAGCCTTTTCCTAGGCTGAGATATGTAACTGTCCCTGCCCTGCAATGGTATCTTCCAGCCTTTTCCTAGGCTGTGATATGTAACTGTCTCTAGGCTGCAATGGTATCATCCATCCTTTTCCCATGCTTAGATATGTAACTGTCTCTAGGCTGCAATGGTATCTTCCAGCCTTTGCCTAGGCTGAGATATGTAACTGTCCCTGCACTGCAATGGTATCTTCCAGCCTTTGCCAAGGCTGAGATATGTAACTGTCCCTGCACTGCAATGGTATCTTCCAGCCTTTGCCTAGGCTGAGATGTGTAACTGTCCCTGCACTGCAATGGTATCTTCCAGCTTTTGCCTAGGCTGAGATGTGTAACTGTCCATGCACTGCAATGGTATCTTCCAGCCTTTGCCTAGGCTGAGATGTGTAACTGTCCCTGCACTGCAATGGTACATTCCAGCCTTTGCCTAGGCTGAGATGTGTAACTGTCCCTGCACTGCAATGGTATCTTCCAGCCTTTGACCAGGCTGAGATATGTAACTGTCTCTAGGCTGCAATGGTATCTTCCAGCCTTTTCTTAGGCTGAGATATGTTAGTGTCCCTGCCCTGCAATGGTATCATCCAGCCTTTTCCCAGGCTGTGATATGTAAATGTCTCTAGGCTGCAATGGTATCTTCCAGCCTTTGCCTAGGCTGAGATATGTAACTGTCCCTGTACTGCAATGGTATCTTCCAGCCTTTGCCTAGGCTGAGATGTGTAACTGTCCCTGCACTGCAATGGTATCTTCCAGCTTTTGCCTAGGCTGAGATGTGTAACTGTCCATGCACTGCAATGGTATCTTCCAGCCATTGCCTAGGCTGAGATGTGTAACTGTCCCTGCACTGCAATGGTATCTTCGAGCTTTTGCCTAGGCTGAGATGTGTAACTGTCCATGCACTGCAATGGTATCTTCCAGCCTTTGCCTAGGCTGAGATGTGTAACTGTCCCTGCACTGCAATGGTACATTCCAGCCTTTGCCTAGGCTGAGATGTGTAACTGTCCCTGCACTGCAATGGTATCTTCCAGACTTTGACCAGGCTGAGATATGTAACTGTCTCTAGGCTGCAATGGTATCTTCCAGCCTTTTCTTAGGCTGAGATATGTAACTGTCCCTGCCCTGCAATGGTATCATCCATCCTTTTCCCATGCTTAGATATGTAAATGTCTCTAGGCTGCAATGGTATCTTCCAGCCTTTGCCTAGGCTGAGATATGTAACTGTCCCTGTACTGCAATGGTATCTTCCAGTCATTCACCAGGCTGAGATATGTAACTGTCTCTAGGCTGCAATGGTATCTTCCAGCCTTTGCCTAGGCTGAGATATGTAACTGTCCATGCACTGCAATGGTATCTTCCAGCCATTGCCTAGGCTGAGATGTGTAACTGTCCCTGCACTGCAATGGTATCTTCCAGCTTTTGCCTAGGCTGAGATGTGTAACTGTCCATGCACTGCAATGGTATCTTCCAGCTTTTGCCTAGGCTGAGATGTGTAACTGTCCATGCACTGCAATGGTATCTTCCAGCCTTTGCCTAGGCTGAGATGTGTAACTGTCCCTGCACTGCAATGGTACATTCCAGCCTTTGCCTAGTCTGAGATGTGTAACTGTCCCTGCACTGCAATGGTATCTTCCAGCCTTTGACCAGGCTGAGATATGTAACTGTCTCTAGGCTGCAATGGTATCTTCCAGCCTTTTCTTAGGCTGAGATATGTAACTGTCCCTGCCCTGCAATGGTATCTTCCAGCCTTTTCCCAGGCTGTGATATGTAACTGTCTCTAGGCTGCAATGGTATCATCCATCCTTTTCCCATGCTTAGATATGTAAATGTCTCTAGGCTGCAATGGTATCTTCCAGCCTTTGCCTAGGCTGAGATATGTAACTGTCCCTGTACTGCAATGGTATCTTCCAGCCTTTGCCTAGGCTGAGATGTGTAACTGTCCCTGCACTGCAATGGTATCTTCCAGCTTTTGCCTAGGCTGAGATGTGTAACTGTCCATGCACTGCAATGGTATCTTCCAGCCTTTGCCTAGGCTGAGATGTGTAACTGTCCCTGCACTGCAATGGTATATTCCAGCCTTTGCCTAGGCTGAGATGTGTAACTGTCCCTGCACTGCAATGGTATCTTCCAGCCTTTGACCAGGCTGAGATATGTAACTGTCTCTAGGCTGCAATGGTATCTTCCAGCCTTTGCCTAGGCTGAGATATGTAACTGTCCCTGCACTTTACTGTCCCTGCACTGCAATGGTATCTTCCAGTCTTTGACCAGGATGAGATATGTAACTGTCCCTGCGCTGCAATGGTATCTTCCAGCCTTTGACCAGGCTGAGATATGTAACTGTCTCTAGGCTGGCAATGGTATCATCCATGCCTTTTCCATGCTTAGATATGTAACTGCCTCTAGGCTGGAATGGTATCTTCCAGCCTTTGCCTAGGCTGAGATATGTAACTGTCCCTGCCCTGCAATGGTATCTTCCAGCCTTTTACCAGGCTGTGATATGTAACTGTCTCTAGGCTGCAATGGTATCATCCATCCTTTTCCCATGCTTAGATATGTAATTGTCTCTAGGCTGCAATGGTATCTTCCAGCCTTTCCCTAGGCTGAGATGTGTAACTGTCCCTGCACTGCAATGGTATCTTCCAGCCTTTGACCAGGCTGAGATATGTAACTGTCTCTAGGCTGCAATGGTATCTTCCAGCCTTTTCTTAGGCTGAGATATGTAACTGTCCCTGCCCTGCAATGGTATCTTCCAGCCTTTTCCCAGGCTGTGATATGTAACTGTCTCTAGGCTGCAATGGTATCTTCCAGCCTTTGCCCAGGCTGTGATATGTAACTGTCTCTAGGCTGCAATGGTATCTTCCAGCCTTTCCCTAGGCTGAGATGTGTAACTGTCCCCTGCACTGCAATGGTATCTTCCAGTCTTTGACCAGGCTGTGATATGTAACTGTCTCTAGTCTGCAATGGTATCATCCATCCTTTTCCCATGCTTAATATGTAAATGTCTCTAGGCTGCAATGGTATCTTCCAGCCTTTGCCTAGGCTGAGATATGTAACTGTCCCTGTACTGGCAATGGTATCTTCCAGCCTTTGCCTAGGCTGAGATGTGTAACTGTCCCTGCACTGCAATGGTATCTTCCAGCTTTTGCCTGGCTGAGATGTGTAACTGTCCATGCACAGCAATGGTATCTTCCAGCCTTTGCGTAGGCTGAGATGTTTAACTGTCCCTGCACTGCAATGGTATATTCCAGCCTTTGCCTAGGCTGAGATGTGTAACTGTCCCTGCACTGCAATGGTATCTTCCAGCCTTTGACCAGGCTGAGATATGTAACTGTCTCTAGGCTGCAATGGTATCTTCCAGCATTTGCCTAGGCTGAGATATGTAACTGTCCCTGCACTGCAATGGTATCTTCCAGCCTTTGACCAGGCTGAGATATGTAACTGTCTCTAGGCTGCAATGGTATCTTCCAGCCTTTTCTTAGGCTGAGATATGTAACTGTCCCTGCCCTGCAATGGTATCTTCCAGCCTTTTCCCAGGCTGTGATATGTAACTGTCTCTAGGCTGCAATGGTATCATCCATCCTTTTCCCATGCTTAGATATGTAACTGTCTCTAGGCTGCAATGGTATCTTCCAGCCTTTGCCTAGGCTGAGATATGTAACTTTCCCTGCACTGCAATGGTATCTTCCAGCCTTTGACCAGGCTGAGATATGTAACTGTCCCTGCCCTGCAATGGTATCTTCCAGCCTTTTCCCAAGCTGTGATATGTAACTGTCTCTAGGCTGCAATGGTATCATCCATCTTTTCCCATGCTTAGATATGTAACTGTCTCTAGGCTGGCAATGGTATCTTCCAGCCTTTGCCTAGGCTGAGATGTGTAACTGTCCCTGCACTGCAATGGTATCTCCCAGCTTTTGCCTAGGCTGAGATGTGTAACTGTCCATGCACTGCAATGGTATCTTCCAGCCTTTGCATAGGCTGAGATGTGTAACTGTCCCTGCACTGCAATGGTATATTCCAGCCTTTGCCTAGGCTGAGATGTGTAACTGTCCCTGCACTGCAATGGTATCTTCCAGCCTTTGACCAGGCTGAGATATGTAACTGTCTCTAGGCTGCAATGGTATCTTCCAGCCTTTGCCTAGGCTGAGATATGTAACTGTCCCTGCACTTAACTGTCCCTGCACTGCAATGGTATCTTCCAGCCTTTGACCAGGCTGAGATATGTAACTGTCCCTGCGCTGCAATGGTATCTTCCAGCCTTTGCCTAGGCTGAGATATGTAACTGTCCCTGCACTGCAATGGTATCTTCCAGCCTTTGCCCAGGCTGAGATATGTAACTGTCTCTAGGCTGCAATGGTATCTTCCAGCCTTTGCCCAGGCTGAGATATGTAACTGTCCCTAGGCTGCAATGGTATCTTCCAGCCTTTGCCCAGGCTGAGATATGTAACTGTCTCTAGGCTGCAATGGTATCTTCCAGCCTTTGCCTAGGCTGAGATATGTAACTGTCCCTGCACTGCAATGGTATCTTCCAGCCTTTGCCTAGGCTGAGATATGTAACTGTCCCTGCACTGCAATGGTATCTTCCAGCCTTTGACCAGGCTGAGATATGTAACTGTCTCTAGGCTGCAATGGTATCTTCCAGCCTTTGCCCAGGCTGAGATATGTAACTGTCTCTAGGCTGCAATGGTATCTTCCAGCCTTTTCCCAGGCTGAGATATGTAACTGTCTCTAGGCTGCAATGGTATCTTCCAGCCTTTGCCTAGGCTGAGATATGTAACTGTCCCTGCCCTGCAATGGTATCTTCCAGCCTTTGACCAGGCTGAGATATGTAACTGTCTCTAGGCTGCAATGGTATCATCCAGCCTTTTCCCATGCTTAGATATGTAACTGTCTCTAGGCTGCAATGGTATCTTCCAGCCTTTGCCTAGGCTGAGATATGTAACTGTCCCTGCACTGCAATGGTATCTTCCAGCCTTTGCCTAGGCTGAGATGTGTAACTGTCCCTGCACTGCAATGGTATCTTCCAGCTTTTGCCTAGGCTGAGATGTGTAACTGTCCATGCACTGCAATGGTATCTTCCAGCCTTTGCCTAGGCTGAGATGTGTAACTGTCCCTGCACTGCAATGGTATCTTCCAGCCTTTGCCTAGGCTGAGATGTGTAACTGTCCCTGCACTGCAATGGTATCTTCCAGCCTTTGACCAGGCTGAGATATGTAACTGTCTCTAGGCTGCAATGGTATCTTCCAGCCTTTGCCTAGGCTGAGATATGTAACTGTCCCTGCACTTAACTGTCCCTGCACTGCAATGGTATCTTCCAGCCTTTGACCAGGCTGAGATATGTAACTGTCCCTGCGCTGCAATGGTATCTTCCAGCCTTTGCCAGGCTGAGATATGTAACTGTCTCTAGGCTGCAATGGTATCTTCCAGCCTTTTCCCAGGCTGAGATATGTAACTGTCTCTAGGCTGCAATGGTATCTTCCAGCCTTTTCCTAGGCTGAGATATGTAACTGTCCCTGCACTGCAATGGTATCTTCCAGCCTTTTCCTAGGCTGAGATATGTAACTGTCTCTAGGCTGCAATGGTATCTTCCAGCCTTTCCCAGGCTGAGATATGTAACTGTCTCTAGGCTGCAATGGTATCTTCCAGCCTTTGCCTAGGCTGAGATATGTAACTGTCCCTGCACTGCAATGGTATCTTCCAGCCTTTGCCTAGGCTGAGATATGTAACTGTCCCTGCACTGCAATGGTATCTTCCAGCCTTTGCCTAGGCTGAGATATGTAACTGTCCCTGCACTGCAATGGTATCTTCCAGCTTTTGCCTAGGCTGAGATATGTAACTGTCCCTGCACTGCAATGGTATCTTCCAGCCTTTGCCTAGGCTGAGATATGTAACTGTCCCTGCACTGCAATGGTATCTTCCAGCCTTTGCCTAGGCTGAGATATGTAACTGTCCCTGCACTGCAATGGTATCTTCCAGCCTTTGACCAGGCTGAGATATGTAACTGTCTCTAGGCTGCAATGGTATCTTCCAGCCTTTTCCTAGGCTGAGATATGTAACTGTCCCTGCCCTGCAATGGTATCTTCCAGCCTTTTCCCAGGCTGAGATATGTAACTGTCTCTAGGCTGCAATGGTATCTTCCAGCCTTTGCCTAGGCTGAGATATGTAACTGTCCCTGCACTGCAATGGTATCTTCCAGCCTTTGCCTAGGCTGAGATATGTAACTGTCCCTGCACTGCAATGGTATCTTCCAGCCTTTGCCTAGGCTGAGATATGTAACTGTCCCTGCACTGCAATGGTATCTTCCAGCCTTTGCCTAGGCTGAGATATGTAACTGTCCCTGCACTGCAATGGTATCTTCCAGCCTTTGCCTAGGCTGAGATATGTAACTGTCCCTGCACTGCAATGGTATCTTCCAGCCTTTGCCTAGGCTGAGATGTGTAACTGTCCCTGCACTGCAATGGTATCTTCCAGCCTTTGCCTAGGCTGAGATATGTAACTGTCCCTGCACTGCAATGGTATCTTCCAGCCTTTGCCAGGCTGAGATATGTAACTGTCTCTAGGCTGCAATGGTATCTTCCAGCCTTTTCCTAGGCTGAGATATGTAACTGTCCCTGCACTGCAATGGTATCTTCCAGCCTTTTCCCAGGCTGAGATATGTAACTGTCTCTAGGCTGCAATGGTATCTTCCAGCCTTTGCCTAGGCTGAGATATGTAACTGTCCCTGCACTGCAATGGTATCTTCCAGCCTTTGCCAGGCTGAGATATGTAACTGTCTCTAGGCTGCAATGGTATCTTCCAGCCTTTGCCTAGGCTGAGATATGTAACTGTCCCTGCTAACTGTCCCTGCACTGCAATGGTATCTTCCAGCCTTTGCCAGGCTGAGATATGTAACTGTCCCTGCGCTGCAATGGTATCTTCCAGCCTTTGACCAGGCTGAGATATGTAACTGTCTCTAGGCTGCAATGGTATCTTCCAGCCTTTTCCCAGGCTTAGATATGTAACTGCCTCTAGGCTGCAATGGTATCTTCCAGCCTTTTCCTAGGCTGAGATATGTAACTGTCCCTGCCCTGCAATGGTATCTTCCAGCCTTTGCCTAGGCTGAGATATGTAACTGTCCCTGCACTGCAATGGTATCTTCCAGCCTTTGCCTAGGCTGAGATATGTAACTGTCCCTGCACTGCAATGGTATCTTCCAGCCTTTGCCTAGGCTGAGATATGTAACTGTCCCTGCACTGCAATGGTATCTTCCAGCTTTTGCCTAGGCTGAGATGTGTAACTGTCCCTGCACTGCAATGGTATCTTCCAGCCTTTGCCTAGGCTGAGATATGTAACTGTCCCTGCACTGCAATGGTATCTTCCAGCCTTTGCCTAGGCTGAGATGTGTAACTGTCCCTGCACTGCAATGGTATCTTCCAGCCTTTGACCAGGCTGAGATATGTAACTGTCTCTAGGCTGCAATGGTATCTTCCAGCCTTTGCCTAGGCTGAGATATGTAACTGTCCCTGCACTGCAATGGTATCTTCCAGCCTTTGACCAGGCTGAGATATGTAACTGTCCCTGCGCTGCAATGGTATCTTCCAGCCTTTGCCTAGGCTGAGATATGTAACTGTCCCTGCACTGCAATGGTATCTTCCAGCCTTTGCCCAGGCTGAGATATGTAACTGTCTCTAGGCTGCAATGGTATCTTCCAGCCTTTGCCCAGGCTGAGATATGTAACTGTCCCTAATCTGCAATGGTATCTTCCAGCCTTTGCCCAGGCTGAGATATGTAACTGTCCCTGCACTGCAATGGTATCTTCCAGCCTTTGCCTAGGCTGAGATATGTAACTGTCCCTGCACTGCAATGGTATCTTCCAGCCTTTGACCAGGCTGAGATATGTAACTGTCTCTAGGCTGCAATGGTATCTTCCAGCCTTTGACCAGGCTGAGATATGTAACTGTCTCTAGGCTGCAATGGTATCTTCCAGCCTTTTCTAGGCTGAGATATGTAACTGTCCCTGCCCTGCAATGGTATCTTCCAGCCTTTGACCAGGCTGAGATATGTAACTGTCTCTAGGCTGCAATGGTATCTTCCAGCCTTTTCCCAGGCTGAGATATGTAACTGTCTCTAGGCTGCAATGGTATCTTCCAGCCTTTGCCTAGGCTGAGATATGTAACTGTCCCTGCACTGCAATGGTATCTTCCAGCCTTTGCCTAGGCTGAGATGTGTAACTGTCCCTGCACTGCAATGGTATCTTCCAGCCTTTGACCAGGCTGAGATATGTAACTGTCTCTAGGCTGCAATGGTATCTTCCAGCCTTTGCCTAGGCTGAGATATGTAACTGTCCCTGCACTGCAATGGTATCTTCCAGCCTTTGACCAGGCTGAGATATGTAACTGTCTCTAGGCTGCAATGGTATCTTCCAGCCTTTTCTTAGGCTGAGATATGTAACTGTCCCTGCCCTGCAATGGTATCTTCCAGCCTTTGCCTAGGCTGAGATATGTAACTGTCCCTGCGCTGCAATGGTATCTTCCATCCTTTTCCCATGCTTAGATATGTAACTGTCTCTAGGCTGCAATGGTATCTTCCAGCCTTTGCCTAGGCTGAGATATGTAACTGTCCCTGCACTGCAATGGTATCTTCCAGCCTTTGACCAGGCTGAGATATGTAACTGTCTCTAGGCTGCAATGGTATCTTCCAGCCTTTTCTTAGGCTGAGATATGTAACTGTCCCTGCCCTGCAATGGTATCTTCCAGCCTTTTCCCAGGCTGTGATATGTAACTGTCTCTAGGCTGCAATGGTATCATCCATCCTTTTCCCATGCTTAGATATGTAACTGTCTCTAGGCTGCAATGGTATCTTCCAGCCTTTGCCTAGGCTGAGATATGTAACTGTCCCTGCACTGCAATGGTATCTTCCAGCCTTTGCCTAGGCTGAGATGTGTAACTGTCCCTGCACTGCAATGGTATCTTCCAGCCTTTGCCTAGGCTGAGATGTGTAACTGTCCATGCACTGCAATGGTATCTTCCAGCCTTTGCCTAGGCTGAGATGTGTAACTGTCCCTGCACTGCAATGGTATCTTCCAGCCTTTGCCTAGGCTGAGATGTGTAACTGTCCCTGCACTGCAATGGTATCTTCCAGCCTTTGACCAGGCTGAGATATGTAACTGTCTCTAGGCTGCAATGGTATCTTCCAGCCTTTGCCTAGGCTGAGATATGTAACTGTCCCTGCACTTAACTGTCCCTGCACTGCAATGGTATCTTCCAGCCTTTGACCAGGCTGAGATATGTAACTGTCCCTGCGCTGCAATGGTATCTTCCAGCCTTTGCCAGGCTGAGATATGTAACTGTCTCTAGGCTGCAATGGTATCTCCAGCCTTTTCCCAGGCTTAGATATGTAACTGTCTCTAGGCTGCAATGGTATCTTCCAGCCTTTGCCTAGGCTGAGATATGTAACTGTCCCTGCCCTGCAATGGTATCTTCCAGCCTTTCCCAGGCTGAGATATGTAACTGTCTCTAGGCTGCAATGGTATCATCCAGCCTTTTCCCAGGCTTAGATATGTAACTGTCTCTAGGCTGCAATGGTATCTTCCAGCCTTTGCCTAGGCTGAGATATGTAACTGTCCTGCACTGCAATGGTATCTTCCAGCCTTTGCCTAGGCTGAGATATGTAACTGTCCCTGCACTGCAATGGTATCTTCCAGCCTTTTGCCTAGGCTGAGATATGTAACTGTCCCTGCACTGCAATGGTATCTTCCAGCCTTTGCCTAGGCTGAGATGTGTAACTGTCCTGCACTGCAATGGTATCTTCCAGCCTTTGCCTAGGCTGAGATGTGTAACTGTCCCTGCACTGCAATGGTATCTTCCAGCCTTTGACCAGGCTGAGATATGTAACTGTCTCTAGGCTGCAATGGTATCTTCCAGCCTTTGCCTAGGCTGAGATATGTAACTGTCCCTGCACTGCAATGGTATCTTCCAGCCTTTGACCAGGCTGAGATATGTAACTGTCTCTAGGCTGCAATGGTATCTTCCAGCCTTTTCTTAGGCTGAGATATGTAACTGTCCCTGCCCTGCAATGGTATCTTCCAGCCTTTCCCAGGCTGAGATATGTAACTGTCTCTAGGCTGCAATGGTATCTTCCAGCCTTTGCCTAGGCTGAGATATGTAACTGTCCTCTGCACTGCAATGGTATCTTCCAGCCTTTGCCTAGGCTGAGATATGTAACTGTCCCTGCACTGCAATGGTATCTTCCAGCCTTTGTCTAGGCTGAGATATGTAACTGTCCCTGCACTGCAATGGTATCTTCCAGCCTTTGCCTAGGCTGAGATATGTAACTGTCCCTGCACTGCAATGGTATCTTCCAGCTTTTGCCTAGGCTGAGATATGTAACTGTCCCTGCACTGCAATGGTATCTTCCAGCCTTTGCCTAGGCTGAGATATGTAACTGTCCCTGCACTGCAATGGTATCTTCCAGCCTTTGCCTAGGCTGAGATATGTAACTGTCTCTGCACTGCAATGGTATCTTCCAGCCTTTGCCAGGCTGAGATATGTAACTGTCTCTAGGCTGCAATGGTATCTTCCAGCCTTTGCCTAGGCTGAGATATGTAACTGTCCCTAACTGTCCCTGCACTGCAATGGTATCTTCCAGCCTTTGACCAGGCTGAGATATGTAACTGTCCCTGCACTGCAATGGTATCTTCCAGCCTTTGACCAGGCTGAGATATGTAACTGTCTCTAGGCTGCAATGGTATCTTCCAGCCTTTTCCCAGGCTGAGATATGTAACTGTCTCTAGGCTGCAATGGTATCTTCCAGCCTTTTCCAGGCTGAGATATGTAACTGTCCCTAGCCTGCAATGGTATCTTCCAGCCTTTTGCCTAGGCTGAGATATGTAACTGTCCCTGCACTGCAATGGTATCTTCCAGCCTTTGCCAGGCTGAGATATGTAACTGTCCCTGTACTGCAATGGTATCTTCCAGCCTTTGCCTAGGCTGAGATATGTAACTGTCCCTGCACTGCAATGGTATCTTCCAGCCTTTGCCTAGGCTGAGATATGTAACTGTCTCTGCACTGCAATGGTATCTTCCAGCCTTTGCCAGGCTGAGATATGTAACTGTCCTCACTGCAATGGTATCTTCCAGCCTTTGCCTAGGCTGAGATATGTAACTGTCCCTGCACTGCAATGGTATCTTCCAGCCTTTGACCAGGCTGAGATATGTAACTGTCTCTAGGCTGCAATGGTATCTTCCAGCCTTTCTTAGGCTGAGATATGTAACTGTCCCTGCCCTGCAATGGTATCTTCCAGCCTTTTCCCAGGCTGAGATATGTAACTGTCTCTAGGCTGCAATGGTATCTTCCAGCCTTTGCCTAGGCTGAGATATGTAACTGTCTCTGTACTGCAATGGTATCTTCCAGCCTTTGCCTAGGCTGAGATATGTAACTGTCCCTGCACTGCAATGGTATCTTCCAGCCTTTGCCTAGGCTGAGATATGTAACTGTCCCTGCACTGCAATGGTATCTTCCAGCCTTTGCCTAGGCTGAGATATGTAACTGTCCCTGCACTGCAATGGTATCTTCCAGCCTTTGCCTAGGCTGAGATGTGTAACTGTCCATGCACTGCAATGGTATCTTCCAGCCTTTGCCTAGGCTGAGATATGTAACTGTCCCTGCACTGCAATGGTATCTTCCAGCCTTTGCCTAGGCTGAGATGTGTAACTGTCCCTGCACTGCAATGGTATCTTCCAGCCTTTGACCAGGCTGAGATATGTAACTGTCCTCTAGGCTGCAATGGTATCTTCCAGCCTTTGCCTAGGCTGAGATATGTAACTGTCCCTGCACTTAACTGTCCCTGCACTGCAATGGTATCTTCCAGCCTTTGACCAGGCTGAGATATGTAACTGTCCTGCGCTGCAATGGTATCTTCCAGCCTTTGACCAGGCTGAGATATGTAACTGTCTCTAGGCTGCAATGGTATCTTCCAGCCTTTTCCCAGGCTGAGATATGTAACTGTCTCTAGGCTGCAATGGTATCTTCCAGCCTTTGCCTAGGCTGAGATATGTAACTGTCCTGCCCTGCAATGGTATCTCCAGCCTTTGCCTAGGCTGAGATATGTAACTGTCCTGGCTGCAATGGTATCTTCCAGCCTTTGCCTAGGCTGAGATATGTAACTGTCCCTGCACTGCAATGGTATCTTCCAGCCTTTGCCTAGGCTGAGATGTGTAACTGTCCCTGCACTGCAATGGTATCTTCCAGCTTTTGCCTAGGCTGAGATATGTAACTGTCTCTGCACTGCAATGGTATCTTCCAGCCTTTGCCTAGGCTGAGATATGTAACTGTCCCTGCACGCTGCAATGGTATCTTCCAGCCTTTTGCCTAGGCTGAGATATGTAACTGTCCCTGCACTGCAATGGTATCTTCCAGCCTTTGACCAGGCTGAGATATGTAACTGTCTCTAGGCTGCAATGGTATCTTCCAGCCTTTGCCTAGGCTGAGATATGTAACTGTCCCTGGCACTGCAATGGTATCTTCCAGCCTTTGCCAGGCTGAGATATGTAACTGTCCCTGCCCTGCAATGGTATCTTCCAGCCTTTGACCAGGCTGAGATATGTAACTGTCTCTAGGCTGCAATGGTATCTTCCAGCCTTTGCCTAGGCTGAGATATGTAACTGTCCCTGGCTGCAATGGTATCTTCCAGCCTTTGCCTAGGCTGAGATATGTAACTGTCCCTGCACTGCAATGGTATCTTCCAGCCTTTGCCCAGGCTGAGATATGTAACTGTCTCTAGGCTGCAATGGTATCTTCCAGCCTTTGCTTAGGCTGAGATATGTAACTGTCCCTGCCCTGCAATGGTATCTTCCAGCCTTTTCCCAGGCTGAGATATGTAACTGTCCCTAGGCTGCAATGGTATCTTCCAGCCTTTTCCCAGGCTGAGATATGTAACTGTCCTCTAGCTGCAATGGTATCTTCCAGCCTTTGCCTAGGCTGAGATATGTAACTGTCCCTGCACTGCAATGGTATCTTCCAGCCTTTGCCAGGCTGAGATATGTAACTGTCCGCCCTGCAATGGTATCTTCCAGCCTTTTCCCAGGCTGAGATATGTAACTGTCTCTAGGCTGCAATGGTATCTTCCATCCTTTCCCATGCTTAGATATGTAACTGTCTCTAGGCTGCAATGGTATCTTCCAGCCTTTGCCTAGGCTGAGATATGTAACTGTCCCTGCACTGCAATGGTATCTTCCAGCCTTTGCCTAGGCTGAGATATGTAACTGTCCCTGCACTGCAATGGTATCTTCCAGCTTTTGCCTAGGCTGAGATGTGTAACTGTCCATGCACTGCAATGGTATCTTCCAGCCTTTGCCTAGGCTGAGATGTGTAACTGTCCCTGCACTGCAATGGTATATTCCAGCCTTTGCCTAGGCTGAGATGTGTAACTGTCCCTGCACTGCAATGGTATCTTCCAGCCTTTGACCAGGCTGAGATATGTAACTGTCTCTAGGCTGCAATGGTATCTTCCAGCCTTTGCCTAGGCTGAGATATGTAACTGTCCTGCACTTAACTGTCCCTGCACTGCAATGGTATCTTCCAGCCTTTGACCAGGCTGAGATATGTAACTGTCCCTGCGCTGCAATGGTATCTTCCAGCCTTTGCCTAGGCTGAGATATGTAACTGTCCCTGCACTGCAATGGTATCTTCCAGCCTTTGCCCAGGCTGAGACATGTAACTGTCTCTAGGCTGCAATGGTATCTTCCAGCCTTTGCCCAGGCTTAGATATGTAACTGTCCCTAATCTGCAATGGTATCTTCCAGCCTTTGCCCAGGCTGAGATATGTAACTGTCCCTGCACTGCAATGGTATCTTCCAGCCTTTGCCTAGGCTGAGATATGTAACTGTCCCTGCACTGCAATGGTATCTTCCAGCCTTTGCCTAGGCTGAGATATGTAACTGTCCCTGCACTGCAATGGTATCTTCCAGCCTTTGACCAGGCTGAGATATGTAACTGTCTCTAGGCTGCAATGGTATCTTCCAGCCTTTTCTTAGGCTGAGATATGTAACTGTCCCTGCCCTGCAATGGTATCTTCCAGCCTTTGACCAGGCTGAGATATGTAACTGTCTCTAGGCTGCAATGGTATCTTCCAGCCTTTTCCATGCTTAGATATGTAACTGTCTCTAGGCTGCAATGGTATCTTCCAGCCTTTGCCTAGGCTGAGATATGTAACTGTCCCTGCACTGCAATGGTATCTTCCAGCCTTTTCCTAGGCTGAGATTGTAACTGTCCCTGCAGCTGCAATGGTATCTTCCAGCCTTTGCCCAGGCTGAGATATGTAACTGTCTCTGGCTGCAATGGTATCTTCCAGCCTTTGCCTAGGCTGAGATATGTAACTGTCCCTGCACTGCAATGGTATCTTCCAGCCTTTGACCAGGCTGAGATATGTAACTGTCTCTAGGCTGCAATGGTATCTTCCAGCCTTTTCCTAGGCTGAGATATGTAACTGTCCCTGCCCTGCAATGGTATCTTCCAGCCTTTGCCTAGGCTGAGATATGTAACTGTCCCTGCCCTGCAATGGTATCTTCCAGCCTTTTCCCAGGCTGAGATATGTAACTGTCTCTGCACTGCAATGGTATC